>NC_056730.1:713896812-714084319 GCF_019279795.1 Protopterus annectens | reverse complement strand
CAAAATTGAATACAAGTGAACTATTATCTGTACACTCTAAATATTTATAAGGCAATATAGATTAAAATAAATAAAATTAAATAAAAGGGAGTAAATATACCACCAAATAATGATGTTATCTTAAAGTCGAGCAGTCCTTAATTTTAAAACAGAGACCAGGGATATAGTTTCATTTAAGCCCAGTGGTCAACTGGCTTCTAAAGTCAGTTGCCAATAGACCTCCCTATATTCTATGTTAGTCTCCCATGGTCCCCTCTTGGATCCTAAGATGCTACTTCTAAAACAAAAAAGCTAAAACCAGCTTTTGTTTACATTCTAATGTGTGTTTGTATAATGCAGTCTTTATATCTTTCTTCTGTACATCATAAAGATGTTCATATATGCTCTTTCTAATTTTATGTATAATTTTTCCTATGTGAAAAGCATCACAACCCCTACACTCAACTAAATAAACTATCCCTAAAATGTTGCAATTCGAAAAGATGGTAGCTTCAATAAACCCATCCCTTGCCTTTAAGTATATACGTTCCCTGTTGGATATGTAGGGACACTATCCACATGCCCCACACTTAAAAGTGCCATGTCTTTTTTACCCCATCTTCTTCTTATGATTTTGTTCTAACGTCTCCTTTATGTTTTTACCTTTTTTCAGGTCAAATCCGAGTGGTTCCTTAAAAAATAGGTTCTAAATCTGAAAGGCTAGCAAACTTCTTCCAATTATAACTAATCACTTCCTTGATGTTTCTAGTGTCACTGCTAAAGTACATGGCGTGTGCTCCCTTATAATTGATGTCATTGTTAATAATTCTTTTCTCCGAACTCGTTTGTATCCGTACTGTCTTCAACCCCTAAAATACATTTGTATTTACCCAATCGTTCATTAACTTCTTCTTTCATCACCTCTTTAATCATATTCACAGAATATTTTATCTCCTCAAACATGTCATATAAGGTTTTACATGCACTATCCTACCCCCCCCCCCCTGTCAGGTCTCATTCAAAAATCAGCCTCCTGAGAAGTCAGCTTAGATGCCCTGATGTATTGTGCCTTAATACTTCTTTTTTGTTTGTAAGGGTGGACCCTGGAAAATATAAATAAAAATTGGAAAATGTGTCTTTACAATGAATCTTGGATTTAAAACCCTGAATCTCATCCATCTTATAGACAGTTACATCCAGCCTGACCATCCTATCCTTAGTAATACTAAAAGTGAATTTAAGAAAATCAGTGGTCTGATTAATGTAGTTGAAGAACTCATGCAACATATCTTTGAATCCTACCCAAAAGATACAAATGTCATCCAGGTACCTCTTATAAAAATTCCAAAACTTGCATATATGGAATTAAATAAAAACTTTTGTTCCCTAATGGACAGCACTATATTTGCATAAGTTGGGATGCAGCAGGCCTCCATTTCTACTCCACTTTCTTGTTTAAAAAAATCCCCTTCAAAATATAAAAAAAATTGTTGCACAGCACAAGTTCCATTAATTTGAGGCAAACCTTAAAATCATCGTTAGAAAACCCTTTCCTGTCTACTAGTGCTTCTTCAAACCATAAAAGGCCAGTACAATGAAGTATCTCAGTAAAAAAGTCCACAATATCTGTTGTTACAAAAATCATCTCTTTTTTGTACAATTTAGGTTTAATACCCCTTAAAAAGTCCCAAGACTCTTTCAATGTGCTATTTTGCTCTGTCCAGACTTTTTTTATATAGAGTCTAAAAACTTAGCTATAGGGTATGTCTTGGAGCCATTAGCAGTGACATTAGGGCTAAAAGGATAGTCACTAATAGATTTGTGCACTTTCAGGATACCAAATATAGATGGTATCAAGGGTTTGTCTAGCCATAAATATTTGAATGTCTCCAGGTCTATCATCCCCTCCTCTAACAATTCTTTTAGCACAAAATCTATCGTATAATGTGCAACATTTATCTCATTTATTGATACCCTGAAATATTTAGTATCATCATTCAAAATCTCCATCATTTTTGCCACATAAATCTTAGTTGCCATGAGCACTATCCTACCCCCACCCCCACCCCCCCCCCCGGTCAGGTCTCATAATTATTTATTTTTTTCTTAGATCCTTCAGTAAAATTCTTTCCAAAAAGGAAGATTGGAGTATGTCTTACCAGTATGAATGGCTCCCCTAAGCTCTTTCTCTACTAAAGTCGCAAAATTCTTCAGCTAAGGATGAAGGGGAGGATTAAAAGTGCTTTTCTTTTAGGGCCCTTATTCCTGTCCAGAACCTGTGACATCTTCCAAAAACATCAACTCCAAATTCTTTTTCCTCAGAAATAACTTTAAATCTGTTAAAACCTTGCTAGTATCACTTTTTCTACTAGGGATGAAATATATTAAAATGTTAGTATGTATATTCATATCCTTCCTGGGTAATATAACTATTTGGGGTATCAACTAAATACCCTATCCGGATGTGTTCACTGTTCCCAAAATCCCCCCCCATTGTGCCCCTTCCCCTGTTGCAATAGTGTATAGGTGTTTTGTTCCTCCCCCTTTCGGATCGCCTTGGGGGGAAACTCTAAAGGGTCATTCAAGCCGTAAGAAACCATATGTTGAAATCCCTCCTGTATAAACCCCTGTCTTCTAGGTGTATTATATTGGTTGTAATCCTTCTTTGTATCCCCTCCATTCGAATATTCATTATCATTTGTAAAATACACATTTGAACATTTTGGCTTAGGGTAGCTATGGTTCTCTTTATACGCCATCCTATCCCTTTCTAATTTTTTATTTCTCCTTTTGAGAATTAGGGCACATTTATCATCTGTTTTTGTCTACTAGCCATATAAGTCATCCTCTCCTCCTCTATGGTGCACATAAGATCAGAAGTGACAATATTATTGGTGGTTGTTTGTATAATGCTTCTATATCATTCTCATTCTGTTTGATTATAGCCCTCATAATAAAGAACTGCTTTTTTGTTTTTTGTTATGGCTAGTTTTTACGATTTTTATGTAAATTGATTTTTGTTTGTTAAAATTTGTTGTAGAGATTGTTTATAAATAAATTACCAGTAAAAGGAAATATGCCATATAAAAAGAAAAGTGATAGAATATGTTTACATTGTCAAAAAGAAGAAACTACATTTTGAAATATAAAAGAGATAAAGGTTATGGGGATAACTATGTAAAAAAAGATTTTTGAAGATATAAAAGACGTGGATAAAAGAAACATGGATATGATTAAATGTGGATATTATAAGAACAGAAGTAAAGAATATGTTAAAAGAATAGATACAAAGTCATTTTATGTTATATGGAATAAAAGAATAAATGAAATTATGTATAATGGTAATGGATTTTAGCAACGGTTTTAATTAAAATCAGATGGTGGTTGTGGAAAAAGGAGTGGGGGGGTCTAATTGGCATGAAAATTTAGTATGATTGTAAAAAGCTATGAATATCTGTAAATATATTTGTATATCTAAATATTTGTACATTTGTAAATATGTAAATATATTGTAAATAAGAGTTCTTTTTGTATGTAAATAAGGACCTGTACTCTTTTCAGTAGGTGCTGTCAGATCTTTTACAACTACCTGAGCTACTACTAACTTAAGTGATGGGGCCTTGGTTTAACATCTCATCTGAAAGGCACCCGTCTTTTGCTGCACTGCTGTGTCTGCAGTCAGTCTACCTGGCATGGGAACAGAGGCCACAGCCTTCTGCACCAGAGGCAAATGTGCTACCTGTTACACCACTGACACTACAGGATTACTGCAATGTTTTTTACCTGGCACTATCTAGCAATGAGCTTGATATTTTATAGATGGTGCAAACGTCTTCATCAAGGCTACCTACTAGTATTTCTCATTACCAACATGTTACATCTGTTCTGAGCCACCTTCATTGGCTACTTATTCATTATAAGATGCTTTACAAAATTCTAATGATATCTTTTTGTCTGTTCATGACCTGGGTCTCTGCTACCTGAAGGAGCTTATTGTGCCCTACTATCTTACCTGTTTTTTTATGTTCAGCCACCAAGGGGCTGCTAACAATTCCATAGGTTAACTTTGAGACTTCAGGTTTTCATACGTTTTTCTAGCAAGCTACTCATTTGGGGATCCTGCTACCTCAGTGGATGTGAGAATGCTCTTCATTAGCTGGCTTTAGGCTAGAACTGAAGGCTTACTTGTTTAAAATGGCTTTTGATGGCATGGATTGATTTTTTTTATTCTACCTCTGTATTTAATTGTTACATGTTAAATTTGTTTACTATACTACTGTTACCAGTATTTCATGTAAAATTATCTAAATAAATTTGAACTTGATAAATACAGTATGTTAAGTAAAGAATTAGCAATGCATTACAGTGATACAACACTTAACATTGCTGTCTCACAGCTGTTATCCTTTGGTTTGGTTCCTAGCTGAGTGTCTTCTGTGCAGAGTGTACATCCCTGTGATTGGTGGGTTCTCCAGCTTTCTCCCATATCCTAGAGACTTGCTGTTAGCTGACCTGACAGTTTGTAAATATGCAAACAGTATGAGCATGCGCATCCTGTGATAGATTGGTACCCTCTCAAAAACCTGGTTCTCAACCCTCTGTGCACTGCTTGCTTCACCTCCCCCATAACCCAATACCGGGTGAAGTAGGTATAGGAGAATAAATTAATGAATATTTTAAGTAGGACCATACCTGACAAACTGCAGTTCTGTGGTTATGAAGGCAGAGCTAGAACCAAAATGTATAAGTATGGGGTATAACATTAAACAGGATCTTATAAAACAGCAGAGTTATGCCTTCCATACAGAAGAAGCAAGAGCAATACTGAAGAAGGAAGAATTGGTTGATGATTGGTGACAGACAGAGAATGTAGTAAAATGTAAGAACTACCATCTGAAGGAGATGTAAGGAAATGAAAGGAATTAAGAAGGAGAAGAAGTTAGTCAGATTTACTAGTAGAAAAATGTGATCTGTAAAAAGACCAAATCTCTTAAGGGAGACAAACAAGGCAGTAAAGTAGAATTGCAGAGTTCATAGTCCTAACTAAGGCTATAAAATAACTATTTAAAGAAGTGACAACAAAGAACAAAAAATGCTGCTTAACAACTAAAAGTACAAATGAAAGTAAACATTTGTTTAGTTGTATTAAGAAGGGATTTAAGGGAAAGAGACAGAAACAACAACAAATATGAGTAAAAAGATATTATAAATTGCAGAAGAATGAACAAATTCCCTTGCAGAATAACGTCTAAGTATTTTGGAATATAACATATAGAGAAAAAATAACATGGCTGAAGGAGAGACTACAGTAAGTGTTATGGGAAAGGAGAAAATATATAATGGCATTAAAAGAGTGTGACAGTCCCAGAACATGATGGAGTATAACTAACAGGAAGATCAAAGAGTTAGAAAAACCCTGGTAGAAATTGCTAGTTAAGTCATTTAATGTCTGTTAAGGTTCTTTTTACTACCTGTTGACTGGAAAACAGGTATAATACAAAAGGGGAAGGTTACTGAATGGTTTACACTTGGAACAGGCTAATTAGCTTGATCAACACACTATGGAACCTTTTTCAAGACTTGTTTGATTGAATTCCTTAAAAGTGAGATGGAGGAGAATGGGTAAACAAATGTGAATCAGTATATAAACTGGAAGGGGAGATCCAGCATAAGAGGACCCCCTAATAAAGAGTGGCCCGTCTTCCATAATAGATAAGACTGTATGCTGCAGGAGTTAAGATCACTAAGAACTCTCATAGGTGCATAGGTAGGTACTAGGCTATTGTCTCAAGGGCCTACGTAAGCCTAGCCAGCAAGGTACCATAGTTTACGCCACCCAAGAAAGTTATTTTCCTGTGCCACTGTCCAGCAGAGACACAGAAGTGATCCCCGGGGTGTATTTCCTATTTCCCATCCACTCATCAGGATTTTTCTTGAAGAGTGCTAATGAATAACTTTGTTTGACATAGATGGGTAGCTTGTTCCAGAGTATAGGAAGTCTCTGGGACAGGAATCTATCCCTCCAGCATGCCCTGTTTATTGTGGTGACAAGGTTTAGGTCCCTAGAGCGTGTAGCTTGGAGGGATTGGGATTTCTTTAGGTGTAGCATGTCCAACAGCTCTGGGTTTGACATAGCTTTATTTGGTAGGCAGAGATCACCTCAGAGTAGGTGATATGCTATGGAGTAAAGCTTGAGTTTTTTGAGGCGGTCAGTGTAGGGCATTTGTTTGAGGCCAGTAATCCTCTTTGTGAGGTACTTCTGTGACCTTTCCAGCTGCTGCAGATGTCTTGTGAGGTGCATTCCAAAAGGGGTGTTGTACTCTATAATGGGTCTAATGAGTGATGAGTAGAGGGGAACAATGACCTCTTTTTTCCTGGATGAGAACCCTTTTATAATGAGGTGTGCCACATAGGACTTCCTGATACTGTGGCGATGTGACTATCAAAGAAGAGACTACTGTCCACCTGGGTCCCAAGGTCTCTTTTCACGCATTCGGTGTTACGTAGATTGCTGCCTCTGTGGTAGTTCATAGGTACAGAGTTTTTACCAAAGGGGATGACACTGCACTTTTTGGCATTGGGCTTGAGGCCATGGCTCTGACACCAGGCATCTGTCTCAGTGAGGTCTCAGTGAGGCCCTTCTGTAGGATATCCACATCATTTGGGGACTTGACTATGGCTCCTAGTTTGCAGTCATCTGCGAACATCGTCAGCCAGAGGCCTTCTGTGTTAGCCTGTACTTCAGAGAAGTAGATACCAAACAGGAGAGGTCCCAGGACGGAACCCTGTGGCACTCCACTTGTCACTGCCTTGAGGTCAGATTTGGAGTCTGCAACTTTTACAGTGTGGGTTCTGTCAGTGAGCCAGTTGGCAACCCATCTTGTAACGTAGGGATTTATACCTAGTTTAGTGAGTTTAGCTATAATTCCAGAATGGGGGATGTTGTCGCAAGCCTTGACGAGGTCAAGATAGGCTGTGTGAACCACCTTACCCTCATCCACGGCTTTGGTGTCTGCCTCAAAGAAGTCGATCAGGTTCAGGAGACATGATCTGCCTTTCACAAACCCGAACTGGGTGGGATCCAGAGTTTGGAGGTTACCAATGTCTTTGTTTATTAGTTCCATGATGATACATTCCATGGCCTTGCAGACCAGGCTCGTCAGGCTAATAGGTCGATAGTTCCCGGGATCAATGGTGGCTCCTCCTTTGTGGAGTGGCATAACTGTTGCTGTGTGCCATTCAGTGGGCACAAAGCCTGATGCAAGGCTATTATTGAACATGGTGCTTAAGTGGCGAGCCAGTTAGTTCTGAAGTTCGTGTAAAATGCAGCCTGGGATGTTGTCCGGTCCCATGGATGCTGTGTTTTTGGCTTTAAGGAGTGCAGCTTTTACCTGCGTAGTTGTGATTACAGGGACTCTGCATTCTTCCTGTATATATATATATATGGGCCCTTTAGGGGGTGAGAGGGGGGTAAAGTTAGCACTGAACCGATCTGCCAGGATGTTGGCAATATCAGTTGGTTCTATAATTTTCATGTCTTTGTGCTGTAACTCAGAGCAGATCTTGGTGTTGCCATCTAGATTCTTGACATAGCTATAGAATGCTTTGTGGTTGTCATTGGATTTAGTGGCAATTTTGTTTTCGTAGCTAGGTTTGGAGGATCTTATTAGGGATCTCAGCTTCTTACTGAGGCTGACCAGGGAGTTCCTCCACTCATGGGATTTTACTGTCTTTTACAACAGTTTCCTCCTCTTGTTGTACAGTTTGTTTATGGCAGGGGACCACCAGATCGGCTTCCTTTTTTTTTTGGAGGATAGCGTCTTGGTTCTGTTTGGGATAGCATGATCCATGCACGCGTGTAGTGCTTATAGAGTGCATTTGTGTAGGATTCAGCAGTTGTAACTATATTGTCTATCTGCATGGGTGTCATGAATTCACCACTTCTGTCTTAAGAAGCATAAAGTTGGCTTTGGAGAAATGTTTTACTGTGGTTTCCTTAATGGGGACGGGATGTGGATACCAAGGGTGATAAGCTTATGGTCAGATCGGACCAACGAGGAGTTGACTTCAGGTGTGGAACATCGGTCACTCATGTTAGTAATAACTAGGTCTAGGATATTGTTGCCCCTGGTGGGGGTGTGGATAAGTTGATCTAGGGCATTGGAGTTTATGAATTCCAGAAAGTGTTCAGCTAAGGAGTTGGTACACAAATAGTTTTCCCAGTTAATGGTGGGGTAGTTGAAGTCACCCATTATTAGGGTGTTTGGTTGAACTCTAATATTTTTCAGTACATCAAGAAAAGAGGAGTGGGAATCCTGGGGCATGGTGGGGGATCTGTAGCAAGCTACAATTTGGATTGCAGTTTTGCCCAGAGTTAGTTGCACTTGGATAACCTCAGATGCATTATGCTGAGCAACTAGCCTGGAGGTGTGGATATCCTTAATGAATATGGACACACCTCCGCCTTTGGTGTTTTGGTCCAGGTTACATGGCTATTGGCTCCCTCCCTCCTTCATCATGTTGCTCAACTGTTTCTTTTGGCTGATTCCTTAAAAATGTTTTGTTGTTTTGTTAACAAAATGCAGGGCATTTTGTGAGACAGTATACGCCAGTACAGAGTACCAGTACCTCTGCTTCTGTGCTAGCAGGGGGAAGGGAAATTAATTTTCTTTAATTAACAAAAAAAAAAAACAAAGCTTACTTTTTTAAGGGCTAGAACACCCTTTGTATCCAGTCGCACAGACGCAGAAGGTTTTCTGTGTCTTCGACTGATTGTTTACATCTTCCACTTCTGCACGTGTGGAATTTGAATTCCTGAAGGCGTTTGAACTGCGGACTACGAACGGACAAGTGAGTGGTAGGTGTGTGTGTGTGTGTGTGTGTGTGTGTGTGTGTGTGTGTGTGTGTGTGTGTGTGTGTGTGTGTTTAAGTTTTTAAGATGAGTGTATGTAAGAAGTAGTTAATACGTTGGTGTGTGAGTGTTGTGTAAGAAGCACAGTTCAGCTTAAGTAATTAAGGTCCACTGCTGTCCAGATAGTAGGCTAAATAGACCAGTAGGGTTGTTTGATAATGTTTCCACTTAGGCAAGCATATATTTGAGAAGGTTAATTTAGTTTATATTGTTTATAGTGTTCGTATTGTGGACTTAGCTACTAACTACGCCTTGGCTTTTTGTGGGCTTGTGCTTGGCTGCTGGGACCTTCCTTCTGCTGCAGTAAGGAGTTTTTAATTTAGTTTTTGTTTGATTGTTCTTCACACTGGCTGTAGGAGAGAAAGAATGACAATCCTAACAATAAACCTTAAAGATCGGGATAAACCAACTTTTCCCTGCAAGAACGCTGTTTCAGTGAGTTATGTTCTTACAGAACTATGGATAGTAGCCTGTAATTTTCTTGTCAGATGTGAAAATCTTATTGTCCACAGTTAGGGATGAATGGATTTAACAGAGCCTTGAGCCATCACATACAGGGTTTGATGTCTTTTGATGAATGTTGGATAGATCTGTAGCAATTCAATGTACAGGAAATCAGAAGAAAATCTATCATTGTTTCTAGATTAATTTCTAATCATATCTTTCAAATCAAGAGGACAGGTATTTTTGTTTCTGATGTGTTCTTTTTTATACATTTGTCTGTGTGCACATTACCTACTTGCTTGTTTGCAAAACTGTGTCATACTACTAATAATAGTGTGGTGTCCTACTAATAATAATAATGTGGTGTGTGTGTGTGGTGCCTCCGTGTCTGTTGGTTTCTCTGTCAACTAAACTCATCCAACCTATATTTAACACTCTTAAAAGGCAATATTTACTAGTATAAAAAGTTAAAACAACACACACACACACACACACACGCACACACGCACACACACACACACACACTACATTAAACACTAGAATTTAAAGTTTCAGTATTAGACAGTGACATTTTCCCTCTGTAAGCTTCTAGTCCAACTGTTAGGAGCATTCTGCTTAGTGTTGGAGTGAACTATCTTTGTACACTTCTCACATGGGGTAATTGGCTAGGCTTAAAATGGCCCACAAGGGCAGTTAACCTAGTACTAACCTAGTTGTTCCATCAGGGTGAACTGATGAACCTTTTTACAGAGCTGCAAAACACATTAATACTTTGCCTGTTTACATTCATCTTCCTATGCTTTGCATCAAAAACATTAATGAACAGCATTCATATGTTCATCATATTTATGACCACCGAAGAAACCTTAGCTATGTGGGTTCTATCCTGCATCTGTCAACTTTCTAAGCTTGTAAGAGCAATATTTAAAAGGTGTCCCTATTTTTGGACCTTTGTCCCCCCTCCCATTATGTGCAGCTTTGTCCAAATTCTTGCTCTAAAAGTTTAAGAGGTGTGGGGAAGGATCTGGGGTGTGTTTGTGTGTGTGCGTGTGTATGTGTGTAAGAGATAGGTAGCATACCCTTCAACTGCTCAGATTTTTGTAGAATGTCCAGATTTTTGCCCCATATTTTTGTTTGTTCATCATAAAAAGACTGAAGTTGCTTAATAATGACAGATATTTGAATTTTAGACTTCATATCCTTTAGTAAAAATGCACAATACACAAATCGTGTTAGTCTAGCAATTTTCTAAGTTCATGAGAGCAATATTTATAATCTGTCCCTATTTATTTTAGACTTTGTCCAGATTTCTTGCACTAAAAGGTTGACGTGTGTGTGAGACAGTGAAATGTCCTAGTTAGGGTTAGCAGGTGGTTAGTAATTTGCTTAGGCTCAAGCCCTGTGCCTTAGCCACAAGAAACAAGAGCCTGAATCCTCTACCCACAATGTGCAATGGTTTTGTTTAGCAAATTGTATCACTATTGTGTTTTTAGAGTTTTAAAGCAGTGTTAGTAGCACAGCAGGTAGCATATTTGTGTTTTGATGCAGAAGGTTGTGGGTTCTACTCCTTCAGCATGTAGATGGATTGCTGATACTGTGTTGGATTTTAAGGAGGTGGGATGCTGCAATCCTGAGTATGTCATCCTTTGGATAAGATGCCTAGTAACTATGAACCTGTTATAGTTTTCCATCCACTCCCTATTGCAATATTACCAGCATATCATTTTTTTTTTAATGTAACATAGGCAATTTATTCTTCAAGGGCAGCAGGCAGTGAATTTGTAGATGAAACACTGAAATGTAAAGTTTTTTGCTAGCAGCAACCTTTTCATTAATTACAGACTCAGATCTATTTAATGTGGAATTATTCAGATGACTCTTACTTCCACAGAGACTGTGCATATTGAAAGATATTGGTGGATTGTAATGACAGAAGTTTGAGTGGCCTATTATGGTTGAAATTTTCTGAATTGGGCAGTTTTGGCATTATTGGTTCATATGTTTTGTTTCATTGCTTACTGGCTATAAATTTAAAACACAGTCTAACAAGTGGTGCTGTATTATACAAGAGATATAATTTATTATATGTTATGATTGAATACAGTCAGGAAGGTGAATCAAAGAGCTTTTGCATGGTCCTAAAAATGTGCGCAAGGGGCGTATGATCTGAAAACAGCCCAAAGGTAAACAATCTGCCACTGGCCAGATGCATTTTCTCTGAATGTGGGTTTCAGTGCTGTTTCAATGAATGTGAGTTTCAGAGGCACAGAAGTTTTAATGCTAAGTCTGCTTTCATTGTGAGACTGTATTGCTTTATTTAGCAAATGTCTGTCAGTGTTTGTGCTGCAAAATTTGAAATATATCTGTAATCATTGTAGAAGTAAAGCAGAAAAACAGTATGCACACTGAGAGTTTTGAACAGTGTTTATGGCAACTGGGGAGAATTATCCAAATAATGGAACATTGGAATGACTTGGCTGCATGGTGGGGGTGGGGGCTGTGTGTGTGAGGGGGGGTTAATCTGAATGCAACATATGCATACCACCACCTTTTTGTTTACAAAAAAGCACTGAGGGGGGTTAATCTGAATGCAACATATGCGTACCACCACCTTTTTGTTTACAAAAAAGCACTGACAAAATATATCCTTTCTGTCACTACTGCTTCTAACTCTATGAAATATAAGTCACATGTAACCTCATTTCTTCTTTTTCTTTCTTCTCTGTTTTTTTTTTTTGCCAGTATGCCCCCCAAATGTCTTTGGAATATAGGCCCAAAGCCTTTCTTTTCCAGTCAACACCATGTCAAAGCCACTTTTCAGGCCATCCCTTTGTGATGAACATATTTCACCCAGTGATGGGCAGTTCCTCTGCCTTTTACTGATTTGGAGAAAGGAGGAACACAATACCTGCATGTGTTCATTTGGACAGGGATTCAAGTGAACAACCTGGAAGAGGCAACAACTAACTTACTGTCAGACACTTTTGGATAGTCCAGCCCCAGAACAGGAGTTTGCTTCTGAGTTTGACATAGTCATTTCCACCTAGCGGTACCTCATTGTCCAGGAAATCTATGTGAAACAGTTTAAGGTTGTCTTCAGAAATCACCTGATGTCAGGCCTAAAGCCAGTTTTACTAAGTTTTTGCCCAGTCCAGCATCCTCACAGCCCAAACTAGCACTGACCAGAATTCTGGCCACGACATCAGGGCCACCATCAATGTTTGTACAAACAAATATGAAACACTCAGACCTTCGCCTTGCCACTTGACCAAGGAGCATGCAGGGAGTGTTTTGCTGCTGGAACTGTCCTATCTGTGCACAGAAACAGAACTAACAACAAAAATGGCTTCACCCTGTGCCTCTGTTTCCCAAGAACTAGATTGCAGTAAGCTAGCAAAAGTCATATGAGAAAGCTTATAAGAGATGTTGTGTGCATAATCTCTTGATCCCTAAACTAAAAGGCTCCAGGAGATTTTTGGAGACACATTTTTTTTGGCTTCCCCACCACAGTCACTGCTGCATTCGTCCCTGCAGAACACCGCCACATTGAAACTGCTAGTCTTGAAGCTTGCTTTCTCTAGCAGCCATACTGCAAACTGTATACCATTCCTGCTCCAGTTTGGCCTGATGACAGTGCCTGCCCAGCCTTAATATTTGACATGGATTATAACATCAGTAGCAGAGGCACCAGTTTGTTATACTGAGCCTTTTCCACAGAGTCTAACACCAGTGCCATTGATTCTGAGCTACACAGCATGGATTCCTCAGCATTACATAACAGCATTTACCTTGCCCTGAATGCTTCCGGCATCCTTGTTCTTTGCACCAACAGCTACTACATGCTGCAGCAGCTACTGTTGGAGCTAAAGCTGACAAGGCTGATGTTAGTGTACCAGTAGATGTATCCATAGTATACATACTATGGTCAACCAGGCCAGTTCACAGCATTATTCTGCAGCCTCTTGCACATTCATCTATCAGAAGAATCCTCATGGGGCCTTCTTCATCATCTTAGCCCTCAGAGCACTACCTTAAGGACCCATTAAGTGCCATGCCTCCCATGTGGAGTAATCCATCAAAAAAACGGAATGAAGAAGAAGGCATGACATCTCCCAGTTCACCCCCTAATGACAGTAGGTTCAGAGAGTTCCTCCATCTTATGCAGCAGAACCGGGATCGTCCACCTCCTGAGAAGATTGTAACAAGCATGCAGGCTTACTACTCAAACCTCCGGGGTGGGACCATCCTTGATGATCTCACAAAGACAGCAGGGAAGAACCCGTATACTATAGCTCCAGCATCAAGAAAGTTTGACTGCATTTTTCATTGCACAGGGTTTAGTCATTCTAATCAGAGACTCCTCAAGGCAGGCCCAGTGTTGTTTTTTAAAAGAAACATCTTTGTTGAATTACCACTTATGACACAAGCAATCATACATTTATATAATTTAAAACACAGCGTATTGTCATATTTTCAGTTGGAAGCATTATACATCACGTATAATCTTCCCTGCTGTCATTGTTAGTCAAACATTACATAGCTCATTCAATTCCTGCCTCCCCTTAAACCTCATTCCTCCTCCAAAACATTATTCTGAATGTATTTTTCCCACAATTCCCATTTTTTCTATGTAATTTGCTCCTGCCCTTTTCAAAGATCCCAATTCCAGTTCTTTTATCACTGTTACTATATTTATTACTTCTACTAATGCTGGTTTAGACTTTGCTTTCCATTTTCTGGTAATTGTGTTTTGGGCAGCGACCAGAATTAAATTCAGCAAGGTCTTACTATGTCTAGGCAATTCTGATTCTGTATCACAACTCAAAAAAATAATTTCCTTAGTTACACCAATTTGTATAAAATATCTATGCAAACAGTTCCAAGCAGATCCTAAATCTTCTATACTTTGTTGCATATTTGGGAGGCATACATATATCCTCCAATTGTTTTGTGGGGGGGGTTTTGTGAATTGCTTGTCCAGTCTGTCTTCCCAATACTTTTTAAGCTTTTCTGATTGATTGCTATAATTATCATGTAATATGTTATATGTCCTACTAATTATCCCTTTTTTTTACAGCAGCTTTCTGTTCTAGATGCTACTAAAACTCTGCTTGTGCTGGTCTTTCACTTAGAATCCCCTATTCCTTTCTCTTTGCCTGTACTCTGATAGCAATACTTGATAGGGAAGGCAATCCCTAGACTGCAGTCCAAATGTATTCTTGGCCTCTTCTCATTATATTACTTTTCCCTCTCTAATTATTTTCTTCCAATACCTTTATTCTTTTGCCAGTTTTCTGCAATAAATTCCAGCCCCTCTTTTGCCTAGTGTATGTATCTATTATTGCAGTCATCCCTATCAGCAGAATCTCCTTTCTCCATTCCCATGTTGGCTTAGTTCATAGAATACATACTAGTACTTTAGGAATATAATATTCTGCATCCTTATTGTTATTCTTCTTAAGAATCTGCATCCAACATCCCAGTCCATCCTTGTTTCTTGAGCTTCCCCCCATTTCATCATCATCCCTTTCCACTTTGAATTAAAGTTTTCTGCCTGTGCTATGTACAGGAGCCTTAAATGTCTAGCTCTGAAATACCCCCTATAATTGATTAATCCCAAACTGCCTTCTTTTATTGGAAGAGTCACATTATCCCACTTGACTCTTGCCATCTTCCCTTCCCAAATAAAATCCCTCAGCTCTTTAGTAATTGCTATCCACAACTTCTCCTCTGGTTGATAAAAATATCCCTGACCTGTGTATAAAACGTAAGGGGCCAAAATCATTTTAACTGTTTGTATCATGCTAACCGTAGCCGTATAACATAGCTTCCAATTCATCTGTTTTTGTATTATCTTTTGATTAGTCACTTTCCAGCTATCCTTAGCTGCCACACTAGAATCCTTTTTAATCCATACTCCTAAGTATTTCATTTTATCATGTCCCCATAAATATGGATAATTTACCACTATTGCCTTTGTTTTAGCTTCATTTATTTTGTATCCCAGAATGATCTGAAACTGCCTCAAAATGTTCCACAACACTGAAGTGTAATTTTCTGGTTTTATCAGTTATAAAATAATATAATCTGCAAAGAGAGCCATCTTTACTTGACTACCATCCAATTATAACATTGAATTTTTGAGTCTCTTATTTTCTTTGCCAATGGTTCTAAATATATAGCAAATAACAAGGGGGAAAGAGTACTCCCCTTCCTGGTTCCTCTGCTCAAACAGAAATTATCAGAGAGGAACCCACCCACTTTAATTTTCACCTCCAGTCTCTCATATATCCTCCTAATCAACCTTATAATTTTATCAGGAAAATGCTTCCATTGCCCTGCTCATAACCTCCCACCTTACTCTGTCAAATGCTTTCTCTGCAGCAAGACTCACCAACAACAGTGATATTTTCTTGCATTCAGCTTCCTTCTGGATCATCTGTGTTCTGTTAATGTTGTCAAATGTTTGTCTCCCCTCCCCAAAACCACATTGATCCCTATCTATCAATTTTGGCATCACCTATGTCATTATTTTAGCCGTTATAGACATAATCACTTTATAATCATGGTTTAGGATTGAAGTGGACCAGTGTGAAGCTGGATCTGATGGGTCTTTACCCTCTTTAGGTGTTACAGACACCACCACTTTCTTCCAGAATGGTGGTGCTTCTCCTCCTCTTAAAATACTGTTAAACAAAACCTTCTAGATCTTTAAAAGTTTTTTTCCCTCCTAGTTTCAAAACTTACTGAAGAATAGCATTGTTTCATGGGGACTTTCCTGTTGATTGGTTATACATCACAATTTTATCTCATCTCCTCCTATCCTGTTAGTAATTGAGCCTCATGTACCTCTGACCTTGGCACATTTAATTCTTCCATAAACATTTCCATTTGCACCTTTTCTTGATCTCCATATTTCTCTGCTTTATACAGACTTTCATAAAATTTCCAACATGTTTCTAGTACCTCTACAGGATCTCTTGTTATCTTCCTTGTTATAGGCTGCCTAAACTTGGCAACAACCCTTTCTAATTTTTATTGCCCAAGTCATTGAGCTAAAAGTTTTTGTGCTTTGGCATTATTATCAAAAAACAGTTGCTTAGCAGCAATCTTTCTAAACTCAAGCATATTTCTGTTTAGCATTCTGCAGTTGCTCTTGCTCTGTGAGATTCCTCCTATTTTGCAATACTTATTTGTCAGTCCCTCTAAATAATTCTTGCTACTTCTTCACCATATCTCTCTTTCTTTTATTTCTACCCTATTTTTAAACTCCACTTTAATTGTATCCCACTCTCTAGCTATATTATCAGAAGAAAATTCTATCTTCTCTAATAACTCCTGAATAATTTCCACTACCCATTCCCTAAATTCATCTCTGATTAACAGATATGTGGAAAGTGCCATTGTTTCATTTTTATTTCATTACCCTGTGTTTTTATTTTAGTTATTTTTGGTTTGTGATCTGAAATAGTTATTAGATTTGTATCAAAACGTTCCTGTGAAATATAAGCTCTGTATAGCCTAGCCCAGTTTTTGTATCTTGGAGAATTATATGTAAATTCACTCAGAACTCTTACCCCTGAATTCACATTTTCCATGTCAGATATTTTCATAAATTTCTTCAAAGAACTACCCTCCTTTGTTATATTTTCCCCCTCTGAGCCCCCAGACACTGCTGCCAATCAAATTCCAGTTCCCATCAGTATGTAATATTCCCTGTGAAAACTGATTATTTCTCCTAGAATTTTCTTAAGCTCCATTATAGGAGGTTTATGTGGAATATAAATGCATGCCAGTGTACTCCTCTTCCCTTGCCAGTAGCCCCTTAGTACTATAAATCTACCATTATTATCTTTTTTTATCCTCTTCTGTCACTGCTGTTGCTCCTCTTGCAATTAATATAATTACTCCTGTTTTCCTGTGCCCCAGGTATTCCACTGAATAGCCATCCTGAAAACCTTTCTTTATCAAATTCACATGTTCAGTTCTTTCCAAATGTGTCTCCTGTAGCATAGCTATTTGCACTCTACATGTTTTTAATATTGTTCACTACTATTTCTTTTTTGTATATAACATTTAAAGATAATATAGAAAGGGTCATTATGTTAAAAATTTATTATTCCTACCTTTTATTTTTAACAGCTTTTTTGTTAAGTATCTAGTTGCAGATTTTGAGTTACATGCTCACACTGTTTGGCAGGTTGATCTTTTATACAGTTGTTTCTTGTCATATCCTTTGAGCATATGACACATCTTAAAAAAACTTTTTATTTTATTAGAAACACTCAAACAAAAAGCTGACAACACCCCAATATATCCTTATAACCTGTACATCTTCAAAACTTCTCCTCTAGTTGATAAAAATATACTTGACCTGGTTATAAAACTAAAATAACTTAAAACATTTTCAGTGCTTGTATCTTATCTATAGCCAGAAAACAGTGCTTCCAGTTTCTCAGTTTTTATTATATTTTGTTTAGTCACTTCCCACATATCCTTAGCTGCAGTAAAAGAATCCTCATACTAAGTACAAGGCAGGCCCAGTGATTTTGATAGCAGCCCTAAATAGGGCTGCTACATTCTAGAGACCAGCTTCTATTCACCAAATGAGTATAGGATGATGGACAATTTTGAGAAATGTGTGTTCATGTCCTCCACCCTATCATTTAAGATGCTTATCTACCTAGCCCACATGGTGTAGGGAGGTCAGTGACAAAATGCCCCATTTGGTCAAGGAGTTACCAGTTAGGTCAGAGAAAGGGAATCCCAAGTGCTAGGCCCCTACCTTCTCAAAACTAAGAAACTACAAGATCCCTGTAATGTATAACACAGCAAAAGGTTCACCCCAGGGTTATGTCAGCTAGCATGGTGTTATACCTGCATGCATACTTCTGGCTTACAGATTTCACAGTGAATACAGCGGTGGCTTCCCTAGACTTCCCCTTTTCATGATCCTTCCTATTTGGTGACAAGATTACCAGGCAAGTAATAGACACAGATGATCATATCAAGGTTCTAATTGTTCTTGGTTTCAGATGTGAACCTCCACATTGATACTTGAGTAAAGTATAGAGGAGCCCATGCAAACTGTGTTTTTAGCACAATTGCCGCAGTCACTAGGAGGTGCTGGGAGTGGCCAGTGTCAATACCCCTTCTATAATAACCATCAGTCCAAAGGAAGCTTTATCCACCAGAACTCAGGAGATCACAACCAACCACTGGGAGTGCTCCTGAAGTGTTTCCTGGCTGGTCTTGAGACAGTCAGAGGAAGATTGTCCTTCCACTACCATGTGTGATCCCAGATCACTCAGGCAGATGGGTAAGGGACATTATATCTGCATTATATCTAAGGTTAAATAATCTCCTTTGTTAGGAAGTAATGTTAAACTAAAGCAAGTGTAATTATTTTTATTTAAAAAAACAGTGGCTGTTATCTCAGTTGTAACACTTTTCATAAACTGATGTAAATCTTGCAGAATATAAAGTATATAAAATCTGCAGAATAAAAAATATAACTTTACTGTGTGTGAAATTGCTTTTACTAAGGACACAGCAAAACTGATGAAGCTGAAACTAAATGTGCTTTTGTGCAATAGGTTCTAGTGCCTAGATATGTTACTGTGTTTGGACACTGGCTTGTTAGACTCAGCCTCCCTAGAGGTAAAATTATGACTTTGAAAACGGGAAGAACATCATTCAGTACTGAATCCAAAAAGTAAGGACTGCCTTGGAATCTTCTTAAGCAGAAAAATAGACAGTTGCTGCCTGAGACAGTCTTGCTGCTGGTCTGTACAGGTGGATTGCATTTCTGGAAAGAGCTCACAAAACAATCTTACTACCCCACCAACCATCACCTCCTCCTTTACGTTCCACTATTCCAGTTTGAAAAAATTAGAATGAAAGAGACAAAAACACAAATAGATACCCTCTCAGGCTCTGATAGCCTAGCCCTTTGGTTCATTCACCTTTGTAAAGACTTCATCTCCCGCCCTCTCACTCACATATACAGTATCAGCTTAACTAATAAGATTATGTCTCAGATATGGAAAACAGCAATAACTAGTCCTAT
Source organism: Protopterus annectens (assembly GCF_019279795.1). Classification (NCBI taxonomy): domain Eukaryota; kingdom Metazoa; phylum Chordata; order Ceratodontiformes; family Protopteridae; genus Protopterus; species Protopterus annectens. The sequence goes on along the minus strand of NC_056730.1, from coordinate 714,064,916 downwards.
CCCAAAACGAACCAAGCCAGCTACTGCTTTGCAGTACTGGTCTGTCTCAATACTTTCCACTTTAGGTAAAATATTAGGAAAAAATATCTAAAACCAAATTAGTGCTTACTTACATCAATACCATCTTATATCCAAGAAGCAACACAGATTCTGATCTGGACACAGCACCTTAATGACTATGTACTCCTTCGCAGATGACATTCTATCCAGTTTGAACAAACGTAACCTGCCAAGAGCTGTCTTCATTGACTTCACAAAAGCCTTTGATCTAATTGACCATAACTTAACTATTTGACAAACCAACTGAAAAAGGCATTAGTGACAATGCAAAACCTTGGTTTATACAGTTCCTTATCAATAGATCCTTCAAGTTGAAAGGGGCACCTCCACCTCTGTAACAGCTACTCTTATGAAAGGAGTCCCCCAGGGTGACACTTGAGGCCTGTGTTGTTTTCCATATTTTTCATCAAACTTCTGTCAGATCACCCTCAGATACCTCTAATTCTTTATGCAGATGACATGATCATCTACAAGTCAAACAGATCCCATTCTGTTATTCAAATTCAGTTCCAAGATGACCTCCAAACCCTCAACCAGTGGCTAATAGGCCATACGCTTATACTTAGTCCCTCAAAAACAAAAGCAATGCTATTTGGAACAAAGCAAAAAATAGCCAAAGCACCAAGCCTCTTTAATATTAAATATGTTAATAATACCACTATAGAAATTACCACATCCTTCAATTACCTTAGCATTTGGCTAGACCCATCTGTTAACTTTCAACTAGACACTCAAAACACATGCAAAAAGATCAACTCACTACTGTTTTGGACAGACTGTCACCTTTTCTGTTCAAGCAAGCCAAAACTGCCATAGGCAAAGGAATGTTCTTATCTCAATTTGAATATGGACTACCCATAATAGCTGCAGCCTCAAAGAAAAATGCTACCACTTTGCAAAACATCTCCATTAAAGTCTGCCAGTTCATCACTAACTCCCTCAATTAAAGAACACCACTGCCTAACTCTCACCAAAGCCAAATGGCTCCCAATACATTTGAGAGCCAACCTGTTACTAGGATCACTAATTCTTAAAGCCCTTTCTCCTGAGACATCTTCCCCCTCACTCATAAACTCTTCATAAAAACCTCTACATATAATCTCAGGGGTATCCCTCAATCTCAGTCAGCCCTACTAATTCTAAAAACTAAACTTCATTACATTGACCATGCATTCTCCATATTAGCACCTAAACTTTGGGACTCCCTTCCTCTCTCAGTCAGAGATGTCCAAATGTACATGAACTTCAGAAAACAGCTGAAGGAACACCTCTTCACTCAAATAAAGTGCACACACAGAGGTCACATTATATGAACCTGCCATCTCTCTCTCTTACACCTTTGTATTACTATTTCATCCTTCCTTATCTCATTTTGTCATCCCCTCACATGCTGCCGCTCATTCATCCTACCACCCTCTTCTCTTCACATCTGTCATACTTCCTCTCCTTTCTAGTACTGTTCCCTCTGCATGCCTATTTTACCATTTCTCTGTCTTCTTCCCATGGTATCCTTTCCTGTTACTGTTCACACTCACCTCTTCTTAAAGGCTTCATACCTCTCTAAAAATGACATGCTGCTATCCTTGTAGCATAAGCTATTTCATTCATTATGGCTACATCATATCCAGAAAGCTGTACTAAACATGATTCCGTTTTTCCATATGTGTTTTGACATTGCAAATTGCTTCTTGAACTAAATGTTGTAATATATTCTTGCATGTGTAAATATGTATAGGTTTTAGTATAACCTTTAATCTGTAAATATATTTTGTTCATTTCTTATGTGATCCTACTCACCCAGGCTGTTCCTTGAAATGGTCCATTGGGATCAATGCACTACTCTAGTAAACAAATATTAAATAAAATAAAATAAATCAGTCTTTCGGGTGCCAATAAAGACAGGTCCATTCTAGATCTTATTGGCTTCAATTAGTAAGCAGTAAAAGTTTTGAATGGCATGTGGATAGACAGAGCTTCCTTACCTTGTCAGCGAGACTGCCAAGATGCCTACTTTCACATACAAATTACCAAGGAATATAGGAAGTGTCACTGTGTTTTGGTGGAAACTAGTTACTATCGATTTAGAAGCCTATTCCTTGTTCTCATCATAGCCACCAGGGTCTTCACTAAGCACATGACAGTGGTAGCAGCAAACCAGTGGCAGCTTGGTAGTCAAAATGTTCCATGCCTAGACAGTTGGCAGTTGACAGCAAGAGGTTCTCCGGTTCAATTCTCGGCTGGGGTGCCTTCTGTGTGGAGTCTACATGTCCTCCCTGTGGTCGCGTGGGTTTCCTCCAGGTGCTCTGGTTTCCTCCCACATCCCAAAGACATGCAGTAGGTGGATTGGACACTCTAAATTGACCCTAAGTGTGAGTGTGTGCATGTGTGTACCTTCTGTTGAAGGTTGGGCACCGGGCTGGCAACTCGACACCGTAAAATTCCACTGCCAATCATGAGCGGACAGATGATCTGCTGTGGCGACCCCTAACCAGGAAAAGCCGAAAGAAGAAGAAGACGATGACAGTTGGCTCCTTGCTGCTCCTTTATAGAACTAATCAGACTCCCATTCTGTTTCTTATCAGATTATTCAATCAGCTGCTGCAGGTCTTTGTGGGGGTGTACCTTGGATATCTAGGCAGCAAAATATTTGTACTGGAGGACAAAGTCAGTGTCTGGCAATCCACCTTCAACTGCTTCCTTCCATCGAGGATGACATGGCAAAAAAGGTCTTCAAGATTTTTGGCTATACACTGTTCAGATCATGCACCAATAACAAACAAGATAAAAATGCAGGATAATGAAGTACAAATAAGACACTGGTGCTTCTCCGCCTACCTGTTAAAAACAAGTCTGTATTTTGCTGTCAAAAGATGTGTTCAGCTTACATGTCTTCATCGACACATAAACAGCAAAGAAAGGAATTGCTGAACGGCCACTTCAGTGATTTTTGTTTCCCCAGGGAAGAAAATCACTAGGCTGAAGCAACACAACAGAAATGTACAAACCCTACAAAGTGGCGGGCTTCGCCCCCCACACACCCCCTAACTAACTATACCAATTCCTAGATCGCACTACAGTAGGGAAAAGGGCAAATCCCTGATAATGGCCAAGCATTTTTTCCCTGGGAAAAAAAATCACTGAAGTGGGCGTTCGGCCCAGTTGGATAAAATGAAAATAGAGGATAAAAACAGGGTAGAAATAAATCAAAGAGATACGGTTAGGAAGTAACAAGAACTGTTTAGAGTGGATGACAAAGGTTAAAGTATTGCATAATAAGGGAGATCTCACAGAAGAGACACAAATGCACAGTGCTAAAGGGAATAGAAAGGACTTATCTGGATAATATACATGAGTTTAGAAAGATTGATGTTAAACAACTGCTTTTTGATAATAACTCCAGAGCACAAAAACTTTTAGCACAATGATTTAGGAACAGAAAGTAAAAAGGGTTGTTGCTAAACTTAGGGAGCCTATAACAAGAAAAATAACCAGAGTTCCATTAGAGATATTAGAGATATTTCAGAAATTATATGAAAATTTGTATAAAACAGAGGAATGTGGAAATCAAGAAAAAGCACAAGTGGAAGTATTTATGGAAGACTTAGGTATGCAAGGTTAAAGGTAGACAAGACTCAACAGTTAAAAGTTAAGACAGGAGGAGATGAGATAAAAACACTGATGTATAATCAATCTGCAGGAATGTCTTCAGGAATAGATGGTATTCCTGTGGAAATTTGAAAGCCAGGAGGGAAGAAAGTGATAAAGATCTGGAAGGTGTTGTTTAACTGTATTTTAAAAGGAGGGGAAGCACCGGCTTCCTAGAAGAAAACTGTGGTGGCTGTAATAGTTTAAGATATTAAAGACAGATTAGATCCAGCTTCATATAGGGCAATTTCAATTTTAAATCATGATTGTATAAAGGGTTTATGTATATAATAGCTAAAAGAATGGCAAATGTGTCACCAAAATGAATAGATATGGATCAGTGTGGTTTTGTGGTGGGGAGCTAAACATTTGACAACATTAATAGAACAATGATGCTCTAGAGGGAAGCAGAATCTAAGAAAATATCGCTGTTGTTGATATGTCTGCCATTCGTCCTGTAAGGATAAAACAGACTAACAGTTGTCGGTTCTGTTCAAGGAGCTTTATTACATACAAACACATCACGATTGAGGCTTAGTAAATTAAACTTAAATAAACTTATAAACAGACTACTGCACTCATACATGTTAACACTCTGGTTGTTCCCTCAAAATGGCACTGCTGCCTGCACGTGCTCACTATTTATAAACCCTTGCCTACACTTGGAAATGCTTCTTAAAGGTACAAACACATGTTCTGTTCTACATCCTCCCTCTTTGAGAAATAAATTATGCACAGAAATAATGAAAATAACCATTGACATGCAGTTGTACAGAACTAATTATGAGTGAAACAATCATGTCCAGGTTGATGTGTATTTTACACTAGGTCTGGAAATATGACCTGATCGTGTGATATAAAATTAGGACTGGGTTTAGCAACGGATTGTCTTTAATGAATGTTCAACTTCAGGGACATTTGGGACATCATCAGGAATGGGAATAGGTACTGAGACATGTCCTTTAAAGAGGAACATCGTCTGGATTGCTCTGAGGTCTAGAGTCTGTATCTCAGGTATGATGCTGCAATATCTGTTCAGACACCGGAGGAAGATGCCTGTGATTTCTTCTGTATTCTGTAACTTCAGATTCTACTAAGTAAGATCTCTGCTCTGCACATCCACCTCTCGCTTGACCAATTTGATCAAAACCTTTTGCCATTTGCATTCTCACTATCTCTCTTTTCAATGGATGAAGAAATCAAATCTGCTCATTTGTCATAGTTGGACTTCTGGATTGAAAGTTTTTGAATAGTTGTGCTTTGATTGCTCTGGTGTTTTTAGCATTAGGCACTAACAAACTGGAACTGATAGGCAAGGTTGTTCTTGTTTGCCTAGACAGAAGTCTCTGAGCAGGTAAGCCAAGTAAATTGTCACGGTATATATTTCTGAGATTAAGCAAATTTAAGAAAACATCGGTATTGTCAGACTCTGACTTCTCTAGTAATTGCTTTGCACTTTGCACTGCATGTTCAGGTAGGCCTTTTGACTGTGGGTACTCAGGACTACTGGTAACATAGATAAAGTCCCACACTTTTGGAAATTTCTGAAATAGCTGACGGGTAAACTGGGTACCATTGTCAGAAATAACTCTGTGGGCTACCATGGACTGAGAAATGACGTTTCATCTTAGTATTGACTGTACTGGACATTAGGTTGGGTAGCAGATTAATCTTGAACCAGTTCGAATAAGAGTGTACATACACTAAGTAATGTTGACTATTCCACTCGAATATGTCAGTGGCTACCAAGTTAGTTCAGGAATCTGGCTTAGCTGAAGTGATTCTCTTTGTAAATCTGGTTTAGTACTATTGCATGCTGAACAAGATGAAAGTACGTTATCAATATCTTTTGACAGAGAAGGCCAAAATACTAGTCCTCTCGCCCTTATTCTTGTCAGAAATAACTCTGTGGGCTACCATGGACTGAGAAATGACGTTTCATCTTAGTATTGACTGTACTGGACATTAGGTTGGGTAGCAGATTAATCTTGAACCAGTTCGAATAAGAGTGTACATACACTAAGTAATGTTAACTATTCCACTCGAATATGTCAGTGGCTACCAAGTTAGTTCAGGAATCTGGCTTAGCTGAAGTGATTCTCTTTGTAAATCTGGTTTAGTACTATTGCATGCTGAACAAGATGAAAGTACGTTATCAATATCTTTCGACAGAGAAGGCCAAAATACTAGTCCTCTCGCCCTTCTTTTGGTAGCTTCAAAACCTGGGTAGCCACGATACAAAATTTGGATGTACTCATGTTATAAGGAAGTAGGAATGACAAGTTTAGGACCTTTGAAAATTATACCATTTTCCATCAGCATCTCATCTCTGTAAGGAAAATAAGGTTGCATTTCTGTTGGTACACAAGATTGCTTTGACAGCCATCCAACATTGATGAAGTGGTTGAGATTTTGCAAAACTGGATCAGTCTTTGTATAATCTCTTAGCTCATCAAGTCTTGTGGTAGAAAAATTACACACTTCTATGACATCAAAGTCAAAATTCTCTGTATCAAGCTTTTCTGTGGTATTTCTGGGTGATCTGCATAAGGTATCAGCCATATAAAGAAGTTTGTCTTTTGTATAGACCATTTTGAAGTTGTACTTTTGTAATCTGATCATCATTGTTTGTAGTCATAGGCTTCTTTAAAATAGTGACTAGAGGTTGATCAGTATCAGTCTGGATAGCACGGCCATAAATATAGTCATGGAACTTCGAACATCGGTTCATAGGTAGGTACTAGGCTAGTGGCCCTAGAGCCTATGTAAGCCTAGCCAAAAAGGTACCCTGGATTTCGCCACACAAGAAAATTATTTTCCTGTGCCCCTGTCGAGCAGAGCCACAGAAGTGATCCCTGGGGTGAATTTCCTATTACCCATCCAATCATCAAGATTTTTCTTTAAGTGTGTTAATGAGGAGCTCTGTTTGACATAGAGAGGTAGTCTTTTTCAGAGTATGGGAAGTCTCTGGGACAGGAATCTATCCTCCAGCATGTTCTGTTTATTGTGGTAACAAGGTTTAGGTCCCTAGATTGAGTAGCTCAGAGGGATTGGGATTTCTTTAAGTGGAGCATGTCCAACAGCTCTGGGTTTGACATAGCTTTGTATGTTAGGCAGAGATCGCCTCTGAGTAGGTGATATGTGACGGAGTAAAGCTGGAGTTTTTTTAGATCTGCATAGGGCATCTGTTTGAGGCCAGTAATCCTCTTTGTGAGGTATTTCTGTGGCCTTTCTAGTTGTTGTAGATGTCTTGTGGGGTACATACTAAAAGGGGCGTTGTACTCTATAATGGGTCTAATGAGTGATGAGAAGAGGGGAACAATGACCTCATTTTTTCTGGATGAGAAACCTTTTGTGATGAGGTGAGCCACGTAGAAGGATTTCCTGACCACTGTGGCGATGTGATTATCAAAGGAGAGACTACTGTCCACCTGTGTCCCAAGGTCTCTTATCACACTTTCGGCATTAAGTAGACTACCACTTATGTGCTAGTTCATGGGTACAGAGCTTTTAACCAAAGGGGATGACAATGCACTTTTTGGCATTGAGCTTCAGGCCATGGCTTTGACACCAGGCATCTGTCTCAGTGAGGCCCTTTTGTAGTATGTCCACATCATTAGGAGTTTCGATTATGGCTCCTAGTTTGCAGTCATCTGCAAACTTTGTTATCCAAAGACCTTCTGTGTTAGCCTGTACTTCAGAGAAGTAGATACCAAACAGGACAGGACCCAGGACTGAACCCTGTGGTACTCCACTTGTCACTGGTCTGAAGTCGGATTTGGTGTCTGCTACTTTCACAGTGTGGGTTCTCTCCATGAGCCAGTTGGCAACCCATCTTGTGACATAGGGATTTATATCTAGTTTAGTGAGCTTATCTATAATTACAGAGTGGGGGATGGTGTCGAAAGCCTTGGCAAGATCTTGATAAGCTGTGTGAACCACCTTACCCTCATCTATGTCTTTGGTGACTGCTTCAAAGAAGTCAGTCAGGTTTAGGAGACATGATCTGCCTTTTACAAAACCCAAACCGGGTAGGGTCCAGAGTTTGGAGATTACCAATGTGTTTTTTTATGAGTTCCATGATGATACGTTCCATGACCTAGCAGACCAGGCTCGTCAGGCTAATGGGGCAGTAGTTCCCGGGGTCCGTCGTGGCTCCGCCTTTGTGGAGTGGGATAACCGTCGTGGTGCACCATTCAGTGGGCACAAATCCTGAGGTGAGGCTATGTTTGAACATGGTACTTAGGTAGGGTGCCAGTTCATTCTGTAGTTCATGTAGAGCGCAGCCTGGGATATTGTCAGGTCCCATGGATGCTGTGTTCTTGGCCTTGGAGAGTGTGTTTTTTACCTGTGCAGCCGTGATTACAGGAACTTTGCATTCTTCCGGTATAGAGATGGGCACTCTAGGGGGTGAGAGGGGGGTAAAGTTAGCACTGAACTTATCTGTCAGGATTTTGGCAATATCAGTTGGTTCTGTAAATTTAGTGCCATTGTGCTGCAACTCAGAGCAGATCTGAGTGTCACCATTGAGATTGTTGACATAGCTATAGAATGCTTTGTGGTTGTCTTTAGAGTCAGTGGCAATTTTGTTTTCGTAACTGGCTTTGGAGGATTTTATGAGGGATCTGAGCTTCTTACTGAGGTTGACCAGGGAGTTCCTCCAGTCATGGGATTTTACTCTTTTTTGCAACAGTTTCTTTCTTTTGTTATAGAGTTTGTTTATGGCAGAGGACCACCAGATTGGCTTCCTTTTTTTGGAGGATAGCATCTTGGTTCTATTAGGGATAGCATGATCCATGTGTAAGTGCTTATAAAGTGCATTTGTGTAAGATTCAGCAGTTGTACCTCTGTTGTCCGTCTGCATGGGTGTCATGAAGTTTGCCACTTCTGTCTTAATTATTGTGAAGTTGGCTTTGGAGAATTTTTTTACGGTGGTTTCCCTAATTGGGGGTGGGGGTGGGATGTGGATGTCTAGGGTGATTAGCTTGTGGTCGGATCTGACTAACGAGGAATTGACCTCTGGTGTGGAACACGGGTTGCCCATGTTGGTAATGACCAGGTCTAGGATATTGCTGCCCCTGGTGGGGTTGTGAATAAGTTGATCCAAGGCGTTGGAATTTATGAATTCCAGAAAACGTTGAGCAAAAGAGTTGGTACATAAGTAGTTTTCCTAGTTAATGGCAGGGTAGTTGAAATTTCCCATTATTAGGGTGTTGGGTTGTACCCTAATACTTTCCAGTGTATCAAGAAATGAGGAGTGGGAATTCTGGGACATGGTGGGGGGTCTGTAGCAAGCTACAAATTGGATTGCGGTCTTGCCTAGAGTTAGTTGCACTTGGATAATCTTGAATGCATTATGCTGTGCAACTAGCCAGGAGGTGTGGATATCCTTAATGAATATGGACACGCCTCCACCTTTAGTGCTTCGTTCCGGGTTAGGTGGCCGAAAGGTGTGGTATGAATTATAGCTTGGTAACACAGGGGTGCTCTCTGGAGCTTTGAACCAGGTCTCTGTCACTGCACAGATGTCAATGTTCACCATTTTAAGGAGTGCCTTGAGTGAGTGCCTTTTGAGGTTTAGACTTCTAGCATTGAGTAGCATTACCCTCAGATTTTGCTTGCTTGTACCTGTTACTGTGGTGAATTTGTCATTTGAACCTTGCCTAAAAAAGGCACTATAGGGGTGGCAAGAGCCTTAGCCAGTATCTGGAGTCCCAAGGGTGACAGGTGCGGGCTATCTCTGGCAAAGCATCGTGGTCCGTCGATCATGTTGTCCCAGGCAGACAAATACTGGATCCCCTTAGAATGACACCAGAAGCTTAGCCAATTGTTGATGTCAACCATTTTGTCCTTGTACTGTGGTATCATTCCGAGTGATGGCAGGATGCTACTCAGTGCTAGGGGTCATACCTGCCTGGGCTACAAGATCGGAGAGCTCCTCCATGTCTCTTTTCATGTAGTCCAGGGAGGTACGTCGCAGGTCATTCACACCAACATGGACAATGACAGTGCCATATTTGTACTTGTTGTGGAGTAACCTGAGTGCGTGCGTTATGTGGCAGATCCTGGCACCTGACAGGCAGCTGACAGTAACTTTCTCCTTGCTTAGCCTGGTGTGTAGAACATCAGTGTGCCTGACTACAGAGTCACCTATGACTAGAGTGTTTGGTACGTTGTTATGCCTTATGGGCTGTGGTTGAGTGGCACACTGAGTTTGTGGGCTATGTGTCATTTGGGTTGTGTTGGGGGTGGTCTTTGCTTGCGTTTCTGCTTTGGAGGTCCCTGATGCTTAGGCAGGTTTTTATTGGGAGCCTCCATGAATGTAGGTGTATGTTTTGTGTTTCTGTGTGTGTGTTTTGGTGGTGTATGTTTTGAGGGACTATGTGATGAGTGCAGTGTGGTGCAATTGTTTACCTTCTCCTCTTGACTGTCTAGTCCAGTCTTGGGTGAAGAGAGCTTTGCTTCCAGTTTGGCTATATAAGTGCATCTCTCACAGGTTGTAGTGTTGGGTGGTAGGAGGAATGGGTTGTCTGTGTACATGAGGCAATTGCTGCATTGCCCCAAGATGCCCAGATTCATCTGGTAGACAGGAGAAATCACCGGGAGCTGACCCTTAGACATGCCTGGATAGGTGCTTATTTATTAAATACTAAAAACTGCTTTCCTCTAGACAAGTGAGGAAAGTAATTTGCAGCTTATTTAGTGCTTACAATGAGTTTTGACAAGTGCTGAGTTCAAAGGCACAGATTTGAGTGCTAAAACTAGAAAACTGGCTAGTTCTAAGAAACAAAATTAAGCTAAAAGGCTTCCCTCCAACACAGAAAGGCTTGGGGGCTCAGAAGCCTACAAACAGTCTAGACCACTTACAGGAAAGGCAGGAAACAAGCTTAATTTTTTTTTTCTTTCCCAGATGCTCTCTTTGTACACAGTAGCAGTGTCAAAAATCAGAATATGATCTCACTGCACTCACTTGAGTGAGCAAATGAGATGGGCCTAGAAGGAGTACCGAAACACAAATTAACAAGAAGGGGGGCAATTTGAAAGCCAACAAGCTTAACACCAAAACAAAACCAGGAGGGTGGGTGGGGAACTAACTGAAAAAACAGTCAAAACTTCCAGTTCAGTTAATATTCAATGCAACGCAAATAAATCTATTAAAATGCTGTATTATTTGAAAAATGTGCAGATAAAAGGTACTTAAATTATCTTATAAGTCCAGTTGACTACAGCTAGATCTTAGCTGGCCAAAGCTCAGGTTTTAAGCAGAAAATATTCCAAAATGTACCACTTAAATAGGCAGTAACAGAATATCAATGAATGAGACTACCCACGACTGCAATTACTGTCTACGCAGGAATTCTAACAGGCAATAAAATCTAGCAAGCACTAACTGAAAAAACAGAGTTAAAACTTCCAGTTCAGTTAGTATTCATTGCAACACAAATAAATCAATTAAAATGCTGTATTATTTGAAAAAAAGTGCAGATAAAAGGTACTTAAATTCTCTTATATGTCCAGTTAAATACAGCTAGATCTTAGCCGGCCAAAGCTCAGGTTTTAAGCAGAAAATATTCCAAAATGTAACACTTAAATAGGCAGTAACAGAATATCAATGAATGAGACTACTACCCCTGACTGCAATTACTGTCTATGCAGGAATTCTAACAGGCAATAAAATCTAGTAAGCACTAATTGAAAAAAAAAACAGTCAAAACTTCCAGTTCAGTTAATATTTAATGCAGCACAAATAAATCAGTTAAAATGCTGTATTATTTGAAAAAAGTGCAGATAAAAGGTACTTAAATTCTCTTATACGTCCAGTACAGCTAGATCTTAGCCGGCCAAAGCTCAGCTTTTAAGCAGAAAATATTCCAAAATGTACCACTTAAATAGGCATTAACAGAATACCAATGAATGAGACTACCCCCAAATGCAATTACTGTTTATGCAGGAATTCTAACAGGCAATAAAATGTAGCAAGCACTAACTGAAAAAAACAGAGTCAAAACTTCCAGTTCAGTTAATATTCAATGCAACACAAATAAATCAATTAAAATGCTGTATTATCTGAAAAAAGTGCAGATAAAAGGTACTTAAATTTTCTTATATGTCCAGTTGAATACAGCTAGATCTTAGCCAGCCAAATCTCAGGTTTTAAGCAGAAAATATTCCAGAATGTACCACTTAAATAGGCAGTAACAGAATATCAATGAATGAGACTACCCCTGACTGCAATTACTGTCTATGCAGGAATTCTAACAGGCAATAAAATCTAGCAAGCACTAACTGAAAAAACAGTCAAAACTTCCAGTTCAGTTAATATTCAATGCAACACAAATAAATCCATTAAAATGCTGTATTATTTGAAAAAAGTGCAGCTAAAAGGTACTTAAATTCTCTTATACGTCCAGTTGAATACAGCTAGATCTTAGCCGGCAAAGCTCAGGTTTTAAGCCACATGCGAACACAATTGCCAAAAGTTCCTTGTCAATCTGAGCATACTGCATCTCAGTTTGGGTAAGAATTCTAGACGCGTAGGCTTTTGGTCTGTCCTCTTGAAGAATAACTGCACCAAGACCGAACTTTGAAGCATTACAGGAAATAATTACTGGTTTGTGGACATCATAGTACCTTAACGGTGGTGGACTGGCAATTTTCTGTTTCAGGACATCAAATGTTTTCTGGTGTTGTTCCAACCATGACCAGGTAACATTTTTGCATGTCAGCTCTCTCAAGGGTACTGATAATTCACTGAAATCTGGTATGACCTTGCCCAAATAGTTAACTATACTAAGAAAATGCTGTAAGGCTTGGACATTGTCTGGAGCTGGCATCTCCAAAATGGTTGTTTGGAAGGATCTGGTCATAAGTCTGAACTGGTAAATAAATGACTGACATAAGTAACTTCTGGTAGCCTGAATTTACATTTCAGAGGATTGAGCTTTAGATTCACTTCCCATGCTCTTTCCAGAATTTTCCTGAGGTTTTTGTCATGCTCTGCCTCACCATTGCCTCCAGCTAGTAAATCATCTGTTATTATCGCACATGGATAGCATGAAAAAAATTGCTCCATTGCACACTGAAAGACTTCCCTGGCAGAATTTATTCCAAAAGGCATTCTTAGAAATCTGTATCTATCAAATGGTGTACTGAATGTAGTCAGTAGTGAAGACTTACGATCAAGCATTACTTGCCAAAATGAACTCTTTTCATCTAAGACAGAAAAAAACGTGGCATTTGGCATGATGGTAGCAACTTCCTCGACTGTACACATAGGACGGTGGGGTCTCTTTAATGCTTTACGTCTCTTGGGTCAGTACATATTCTGATTTCATCTGAGCTTTTCTTATGAGCGACTACTATGGAAGTCAGCCATTCATTTGGTTCTGTAAATAGACAAACCACACCTTGCTGCACCATTTTATCTAACTGGACTTTGACTATGTCCTGCATAGCTATCAGAACTCTTCTCGCTGGTCTGACCACTGGACTGACATCTGGGACTAATTTCATGGAGTACACAACTGAAAGTCTACCTAGATTACCTTCAAAAATATCAGCATACTCTGTGAAAATAGCATCGGTGAAACTGAAACTAGGACATGTGCTTAAATGGTGGACTTCTTTAGTAAAAGAAAGCAGTTTCATTTTTAAACCATCTGTGAGACCTAATAATGACTCTACAGGTCTTTTGACTACATAAAATTGTAAGCTGTAACTATTCCCAGCTGAATAGCATGAAAGAACTACTGAGCCTCCAGTTTGAATCTCTTCACCTCTATAAGCAACAGGCTTCACACAGTTGGCCAAATTAAGTTGTTCAGCAGCAATTGCTCTAACAAATGTTTCTGCTGACATAACATTGCACTTTGAACCAGTGTCCACTTTGAGCTCTGTGGACTTACCATTAATCAGGACAGTACAAAACACTTTGTTTTTTTTCCAACAAATCTGCTGCATTAACCTTTTCATCAACCACTGATACACCATATATATATAAAGTAGAGTTGCAGCTTTCTATATGACCAACTTGCTTTTTTGAGTGATCTTTCTTAATAAATGAATGGGGCTTGCTTAATTTACAAAGCTTTTGAAAGTGGTTTCATTTTTTACACTTCTGCATTGCTGACCAAATGGGAAGCACTTTTTTTCTTTTAGACTCATGATTGGCACCACAATTACGACAGTTAACAATGAGACTTGACTTGGGTTTTGCTGACTCACCTTTGTACTACACTGAGCATGTCCATTTTACTGAGCTAGTCTTAGAACTTGCTGGAAATGTACAGGCTCTCCCTGGAAATACCACATGGGCTGCAGCTGCCGCGTGCTTAGGCCTGTTTCTGTTAACCATGTGCTGCATGTTGCCTGTGTTTGCTCTAGAGGCTGCTGAAACCATCTCTTATCACTTGCAAGCATGTTTGTGTGCCTTTCTGTAAGCTTGTGTATTTAACAAATCTCTATGGCTTTGCTCAACATTAAATTACTGTTTCAAAGCAAAATCTTTCTCACTGCAACATTATTAACACCACACACAAGCCTGTCCTTTATCAACTCACCCTCAAATCACCAAATTGCACATTTTAGCTTTGTTTCTTAAGTCAGTAATGTAAGCTGCAAAAGTTTCTCCTGGCTTTTGGTCTCTTGTATAAAATAGGTGCCTCTCCAATGTAACATTTGTCTGGGGTTACACATTTCTCTAAATTGATGTTTCAAGCACTCAGTATCCTCCCTTGATTCAGCTTGTACAACAGTATGATGGTTTTACCCTTCTTCTGCATATACTACTAGTGCATACACAAATGAATAGATTAAGCAGAATAAATGTCCTTGTACATGCATATTTGTCAGAAAAAAATGCTTGTATGAAAATATATTCCTGCTCAAATACTCTCCAATTCTCTGCAATATTATGATCAAACACAAGTGGACTGAGTCTGCGAAATGCCTCTGCCATGCCAACACACAGTAGTAAAGACCCTTAAAATTATGTATGAACATACACACATATATATCAGAAATTTGTGCTAGAAACTTGTAATTACGCTTAATAGCACAATAGACTTTGAAATAACTGCACTTTGCAAAATAAGTCTCCGTAATAGTAGAACACTTTGAAATCACTGTACTTTGCAAAACCACTATTATCAGTGTAAGAAACAATTTGAAATGACTGCACGTTGTGAATGAACTGTACACAGCACAATAAACTTTTACTGATTTTAAATAAAACAATCTCATATATTTTAACAGAAAATTGTTCAAAATCAATTGAAACATTGAATAACAGAGAAAAAAAAAACAATGAAGGTATTTACAAAGACATCCGCTAATAAACTTTCATTAATAAATATTTATAGCAAATCATGGTATGAGTTATTCTTAACAAGTTTTGTAAATATAAAGTAATTCATGGTATGGTTCATTCTTTCTTTAACAGATTCTGTAAGTTTGCTCACATATAATAAGTATGAGTTTTTCTAGAAGTTTGTGATTTTATACTCAAAATCTGTAAGAGACCTGCATCAGTTATACCAGTCTTAAACTTGGTGAAGATTGGAGGGTATTCCAATATCCAGTTTCTTGTGATGACCTTTCTGGCCATAGCTAATATTGACCAAAGTAAGGGATATTTTATTTTTTTTATTTTTTTAATGCCACTAGGTGTAGGAGTATTGAATACAATTGTATATCTGTTTAATGTGAAATTATCAGTGAATATGGCTTGTAATAATCTGTTAACTTTCTCACAATAAACTTTCAGTTCAGAGCAATCATAGAACATATGCTCCCATCCTATGTTAGACCCTGACTCACATTTGTTGCATATGTTTTCTTGTTTATTGGTTTTATTCATTATTTGAGGTGTGTAAAAGGATCTATACAACAATCTTCATGTATATAATCTCCATTTGAGAGAAAAGGTTGTTTTGCCTGCTGATTCCAGTATAATTAATTTATCTTGGTCACTGGGAGATTTATTATTAGTTGTTGAATAATAGTTCCTGAAGCTTTCAGGGCAAATATATGTTTCATCTCTGATAATTTTATATGTATAAGAGAGTTTACCTGAATAAGGGGATTTATGTTGTAATGTTAATTCCAAAAATTCTATTAAGATATGTGAGTCCTGTCTTTAGGTGAAATCAGGTCTAGTTTATTGTTTAGAAATAGTCTAAGGGCTTATATATCTAACCATAAAGATTTGTCCAGTTCAAATTCTTGTAATATCAGATCTGTGCTCTTAACTCTTCTATCTGAAATCAACTGAAACTGAAATTTTAGATCTTTCTGTTTGAGTGAGGAGATTTTATATGGGTCAGAAGTTAACAAAATTTCTTGGGTACAGGCAATGGGGGACATGAAACAATCCATTCTTTGTAGATAGGGTGATTATAAATAAAATACAACAAAAAACCAGGCTAAAATAGTGGGAAGTATACTTGCTGTGTTCAATTCAAGTCAGTCACAAAAGGTAACCAAAGGTTCCACAAAAAGAAACGAAGCTGTAACCTACAAACCGCTTTACTTTGCGAACTCTTAATCCAATAAAAAAGAGTCAAAATCACCATAGAGTGTTCATTCGAACCTACTCATCCACTGGGCAATAGCTTGTAGAAAAAACACGCAGCCAACATGTAGAAATAAATCCAAGCGTCCAGTAGAAACCACGTTTATTAAAATAATTAGAACACAGGGCTAAGCTTTCAGCGAATCTTCATCAGGGCCTGATGAAGATTGTTAACGTTAACTTATTGTACAATAGCGTGGTTTCTGGGCGGCAGACTGGCTGCGTTTTCTGCCAGTGAATGAAGTGAATGAGCTGCTCTATGATTTTGACTCTTTATTGATTAAGAGCCATGAAAGTAAGCGTTTAGGAACAACTGTTCTTTGTGTGACAACCTGGTTTACCACAGCTCCCACTATTTTAGCCTGGTTTTTTGTTGTATTTTATAAGTCTTGTTTATCATCAGACGAACAGAGTGTAGTGAGCATTATTTTTTGTTTTTAAACTACGTGATTATAAATAAAGTTTATAAAAGTTGTTAGAATATTAATGATGTAATTAACTGGATGATTAGGCAAAACATGAGTGGTAAAATGATCTTTTAAAATCCATAACATTCAGTTATTTACTAAATCTATTTTATGTGGTTGTATTTTTTATAATTAATTCTGTACTTATTGCTTCCCAGTACATTTTCCATTTGGCTGAGTAAGAAGTATCTAATAATTGAGCTAGGGTTCTGATAATGGAAGAAATTGAATATAGGTTTAAATCTGGGAAAGCTATAACCCCTTTGTTCCAAGCTGTTTAAATGATATTTGAAGGCTATTCTTAGTTTCTTTGGGTACCAAAATAATTTTATCAACATTGAGTTTAATTTTTTAGTTAGTGTTTTGGTAGGTGATAAAATGATAGATTGGATAATATAAAGGATCTTAGGAAGGATTATCATTTTTTATAATAGTCTTTCTTCAGATGTAAAAAAAATGTGTTCCATCTTATTAAAAGTGTTTGAATGTTTTCATAACATTTACTATAATTTAATTGTAGGCACAAGAAACTTTTTGAAATGACTGCATTTTGCGAAATAACTCTCTACAGTGTAAGAAACACTATGAAATGACTGTACTGTATGAAATAACTGTATTTTGCACACAGTAAACCTCTTCAAAATAATTTTACTGTAACAACGCACACACTGCAAACACTTTGCACACTCTGAAATACTTTGAACAACTCTAGTTATACTTTGAATAGCTTTAGTCAATGCATAATAGTAGCACTTATCAAAAAACATGGTTGTTTGCTAAAAAATGCAGCTGCTTTGCTTTTCCATGCTCATTTTGCCCTTTTATTGTACTCATTATGCTCATTTGACTTCTATCATGCTTATTATACTTTTCTTGTGCTTGTTTTACTTTTAACATGTTCGTAGAAGTAGTTCTGAATGATGTCATATGTATTTTGAATAGTTCTATCAAATATCATGGTCTCAAACATTTCATTTAATCAGTAATGCATTTTGTGCTTTTCGTTTGATTAATAAGGTATTTTGTGCTTTGTGAATGATTCATATAATTTTCTTTGCGAAATAAATAATTTATGCTAGGTTTACTTACTTGAAATTCGTTTCTGAGTTTTTTCAATCATTTGAGCAGGTTAAGAAAGGAATCTGGTTTCTTGTTGCTCAGACATTACCGGTTTCAGCACCACGTCATTCAAGTTTGCCACTCCTAATATCATGTTGTTCAGACATCCCGCTTCTGACACCATGTACTCATCTGGTCAGGATAAAACAGACAAATGTTGTGGATTTGGTTCAAGCAGTTTTATTACATACAAACGCATCAGAATTGAGGCTTAGTAACTGAAGTTTAAGTAAATTTATAAACAGACTGACTTCTGCACTTATACATGTTAACACTCTGGATGTTCGCTCAAAATGGCACTGCTGCCTGCACGTGCTCTCTGTTTATACTCATATGCCCTCAGTTTGAAATGCTTCTTAAAGTCGCAACACACAATCTGTTCTACGGGTCTTGATGCAGAGAAAGCATTCGACAAAGTAAGCAGGTTTTTATTTGTAGGGCAGTGGAAACATTTGCATTCTCTGATACAATAATAAAGATAATTAGGAGAATATATGCGGGATTTGTGGAATAATTAAAATGGAAGGGTTCATGATGGATAAGTTGTGTCTGACCAGAGGAACCAGGCAGAGGTATCCTCTTTCCCCTTTGATATTTGCATATATATATATATTTTTTTTTTTTTTTTTTTTTTTTATATAGAGTCATTGGCAAAGAAAATAAGGGACTCAGAAATTCAAGGATATAATTGGTATGGTAATCAAGAAAAGTTGGATTTATTTGCAGATGATATTGTCTTGTACCTGATAGTCAGAAACGGACATCTCAGTGTTGTTGAACGTTCTGAGACATTTTCATGTCTTTTTGGGATATAAAATTAATGAAAACAAAACAAAGGCTATACCTGTAAAGTATGTGCCCACATTTGAATTGGTTCTGCAATACCAATGTTTATGGGGACATGATAAAATTAAGTATTTACGAATTTGTGTTAAAAAGGATTCTGTTATGGCAGCTGATGATGTGTGAGAAGAGAATAAACAAAAGATAATACAAAACTGAGAAACTGGAAGCTCTTGGTTTTGGATATGGATAGCAAGATATAAGCAGTAAAAATGTTTTTATTCCCTTTAATTTTATATACAGGTCAGGCATATTTTATCAACCAGAGGAGGAGTTTTGGACAGCAATTAATAAAGAGCTGAAGGATTTTATCTGGGAAGGGAAGAGAGCAAGGGTCAGGTGGGGGTAAGTTGATCCTTCCAATAGAACAATGTGGTTTAGGATTACCTGATTTGAAGGGATGTTTTTAAGCTCCACAGTTAAGGCTAATATACTTAAGACAAGCAGAAAGATATAATTTAAAGTAGAAAGAGATGATGATGATGAAGTGGGGGGGATTTAAGAAATAAGGAAAGACTAAGATTTTGGCTGCAGATCCTTAAGGAGAATAACAACAACCATACAGAGTATTATATTCATAAAGTTGCAGAAGGAATTGTTAGAATTAAGCCAACACGAGAATGGAGAAATGATATTCTGCCAATTGGAATGACTGTAATCAGGCGTAGTGGAGACTGAAATTTACTGGAGACACTGGCAAAGGAACCAAGATATTGGGGAGCAAATAACTAGAGAGGGAAAGGTAATAGAGTGGGAAGATGCCAAGAAGACATTTGGACTACAGGCTAGAGATTGCCTTCCCTATCAGGGGCTGATAACAAAGTATAACCAAATAGAAAGGGATACAAGAATCAGAAGTGAAAAACATAATCTGGAAGAGATTTTAGTTGAATTTAAAGAATTAGTAGGGCATATAAAATATGACACACTAGTTATATAAATCAGTCAGAGGATTTTAGAAAAGATTGAGAAGATATTTCCCACAGGCAGACTCCATAGAAATTTTACTCAAGTAGAAGCAGATTTTGGAGGTGTGATGGAGAGAAAGAAGCAACTGGGAACATATTTGTTGTGAGTGCAGTGAGTTGGCAGACTTTAAAGTTCCCTGCGGAGTATTCTGTCAGAAATATTTTTTGAGCAAATGGGTGTAAGTAAGGAAATTATTTTTGTGAGCTGGGATACAGGATCTAAATTGCCTAGACATAGTAAGGCCTTGTTATGTTTAATTCTGTTGGCTGCCAAAATAAGCAGTTTCTAGAAAATGGAAATCAAAGTCTAAATCAACTGTATTGGAAGTAGTGAGTATTGTAATGGAGGTACAAGAACTGGGACTGGGATTTTTAGAAGGGTATAGGAGCAAACTACATAGAAATAAATGGAAATTGTGGGAACAATACATGCAGAATAATGTTTTGGAGGAGGAGGAGGAGTGAGGTTTAAGGAAAGACAGGCATTAACCAATTTTTGCAGTGTTGGATTGATGATAAATGTTTAAAAGAATAAATGTGATGTATAATGTTTGTAACTGTCAATATGTTAACATGGTTTGTTTTCTTTTATATAAATGTAAGCTTGCCTTTGCCTTAAGTGGTAATTCAATAAAAGTGTTTAAAATTTTAGGCTGTATAGCAGTAGCCATCTAGACGATACCCCATGCACATTTACACAAGACCTCTGTAGTGGACAGTTTTCTTGTAATCATGTCAACATATGTAGCAAATCATAATACTTTTGATTGTGGATGCATGCAAGAAGCACCTTGTATGGTGGCTCCATGCCCACAATTTGAGTACAGGAAAACTATTCCAAACTCTCGTTTCATTCTCTTCAGTAAATAAGGTGTGTTTGTCTAATGGTGTGGAGCACTTCCAGGACAAGTTAGTTCAAGGTTTTTAGTCCCATCAGGAACTTCAGCTATACATCAACATGCTGAAATTAGAAGTCATACTGTTGTACCTACAAGCATTCCAGGACTACCTTCCTCAAGATCCTTTAACTTTTCAAATGGACATCATTGTAGTGGTCTTATATATCAACAAGTAGGGAGGAGCCCATTCCTTCCCTGTCTGCAGAGAATCAGTCAGTTAATGGACCGGGGCTTCATCCACAATCTGTTCCTGGTAGCAGTACACTTTCCAGGAGAGACCAACACTCTGGTGGACAGGTTTAACAGGAACTTTCTTCTTTCTTGTGATTGGTCTCTAGACTAAATAACAGCAGCCAGGATATCATAGAGGTAAGTTCATCTAATGATAGACCCCTTCCACAAAATGCAAAATGCCCGAGCTGTTTCTCTATCTTCCTCATAAAGGTGAACAAGGTGATAGATGATGTGGTAGAAAACTGACACAAGGCCTTCTTTGTAGCTACTTGCAGTGCCCTTCATTTTGAAGACCATTCAGAAAGCCCCAGAAATTAAAATGTCATCAGATCCTAGTAGGATCTTACTAACTCAGAAAAGTATGGTTTCCCCTTCTGCCTCTTCACCCTCTGGACCTATCAAGCTTCTGAACTTTGAGTGCCTGATCACCCACCATTTGGTTTACACCCCACCCAGTTTTTAGTGCTGCCAAGCCATCAGAGTGGATTCTCCAGTTTTTCACCAAAGATCATAGAAATCCTGAATTTTTACAAAAGCCATCTACAAGGAAAACATAAGAGAGATGGAAGAGGTTTTTCATCCAAGCCTCTCAGAGAAGGCTTGACTCTTGTTCAACCACCACAGACTGTGTTTTGCAATATCTGACTGAGCTATCTCAAAAGGGGCTCAACTTTTGCAGTATCAAAGTTTGTCTCACAGCTCTTCCTAATTTCCACACAGACAAATGCACAACCTCATTAGCAACTGAGAGGATCAGCAAAGCCTTCCTCAAAGGCACTTTTTACCTGAGGCTACCAGTCCAATACCCAAGCCTACTTGGGACTTGCACTTTATCGTAGAACTACTTTCAAGCCAGCATGAAAGGCAGGTACATGTACTGGAGGGTTATTTTTTTTAGTACTGATCACATCAGCTGAAAGGAATTCACAGCTTCAAAACAGTTTGGTTAAAGCACTGTATCTCACTTTTAATAAGGATAGAATAGTACTAAGAATCAACCCATTGTTTATGTCCAGAGTTATGATAAGAACCTATATAATCAGTCTTTCAGTGTACCTTTTTTGGTCCCCATTTACAAAATCAAAAGAGATTATTTTCTTCATTGCATGCGTGTCACCAAATTATCAAGGCTAAAGCAATCAGTAAGAATGACTAACTCTTCATCTTCCTTGTTCCTTAAAGAAAAGGCTTTATGATATCCAAGGTCATCTTGCCCAGTTAGCTTCTCTTGCATTTTGCTACATCAGTAGAGGAGGCACTGTGGACATGTTCCCCACAGTCCACTTAGTGAAAACAGTGGCTACCGCTGTCACCTTCTTGAGGAATGCCTTGATGGACAGTATTTGTACAGTGTATAGTAGGAGTTCACTGGTTTAGAGATAAAATCTTTGCTGAGATTGATAAGGGAATATAAGTGCATGTAATTTATTTGACATGATAAACCATAGGAAGTTGGGGAATGTACAACGCTTCCTGGATATAATAGCTACATCTTGGAGTAGATAGGAAAAAATCTGAACCCTACAACAGTTCTGATAAAGTGATGGGCAACAAGTTATAATTTGATAAAAATGCAAATAAAATCATCTAGGGTAGTGGGAGGCACCTGTATAGTAGCTGTGTATGAAGAGAACCACATTTAGGGAAGATAAATCAGGGAAAAAAGTTTGAAGATCTGCCATACAAGCAGAGATTAAACAATGTTCTGATCTGATGGTGTATAGTACAACTCAAGGTAACCTGACATTCCTGTCTTGGGAGGACAACAGTTTTAGGGAAAATTTAGCTATAAAACAACAGAGAGAGATTGTTGAGAGCATATCTCTCAACTGCATAGAATTTCACAGAATGTCCTCATATTTTTATCCTGTTCCTCATAAAATGTGTGTTTTTTTCCAAGAATTGAAGTCGGTAAGTAATGACAGACAGTTGAGCTTTGGACTTCATATCCTTCAGAAGATGCATGCTGATGTAAAAGTTGGGGTTCTGTCAACATTCTAAGTTTAGAAGAACAATATTTAAAATCTCTGTCTTATTTTGGGCTTTTATTTTTCCCTCCCCTCATTTTTTTTAGCTTTGTCCACAGTTCTTGCGCTAAAAAGTTTGTGTGGTATAATTGAGACATGGCATACATAGACTTCAAATTACAATATTCAATGGCAGATTCTGGAAACCTGGTTTAATATTGGAGTTGTGAGTATATGAATAACTTATCGAGAAATATAAAGTGTTCTAAAGTTTTCTAAACAGATGCAAAACAAATCTAGATTCACATATGAGTGGTAAAAAAAATGCCGCTCAGGACACAACATAACATAACATAGTTTTAACCATTGCCTGAAAACAGTAACAGCATGAAAACAGTAACATAATACACAGAACTGACTTCTGCTAATTAATGGACTGAGAAGAAGTTTTAGACCTTCTGCTTCATGGGAGGAATCATTCTAATGAATATATTACAATTTTTCATACAACTTTATTAGGCTTATATTGTCAACCTTTTCAAGATATTGATTGACCAGCAAACATGGACTGATGATGGCAGCGTGTCTGAAAGGATGCTTCGCAGCCAGCTCCTTGTGTTTGCTTGTGTTCGGAAGTACCAGCCTTGTGTAGTTAAAGCGGAAGAGTATTTTGACAAATGGAAACAGTCTAATGGAACTCTAAGGTTAGTCACTTTGGTGGCTTTATACCATCAGACATCTGCTATTACCTTGTATTAGATCTGTTGTAAACAAAGTTATAGTGCTGCAAATTTTTGTAATAACAATATGATTAATGATTGTTTTTATTAACATGGGAGATGCTCATTCTGTTTATCTTAAGTAGTTACTTAGTGCAAGGACTTTTACCTGCTTTACATTTGCTGGCCATTGAGGGCAGGATGATTTCAGATTTCATGATGTTTTGAGAAGGTTGGAATTAGACTATACCTCTATGTACAATTGTGCTTTTTCATCTTGTTCTCTAACTGGAACATATCACACCAGTTATGGTTCTTGACTTTTTGTGGTAGTTTTCCTCTGATACACACATACACATACCCACACTCCATCTTTTCTTATGTTTTACTGAGAAATTAATCTGCACTGCAGAAGATGAGACATTCAGTGCTTACCTGCACTATAGACAGTGCTGACAGAAGATGGATTGGGCCACTAGTCAGTGATGATTGCTAAGAAACAAGCTACCTGCATCCATAATTATGTTTTGTGGATTATCTTATCTGTATCATTTTTGAAGAGGAAGGAGTGATATTTGAAGCAGCATGTGGATTTCTAACTGTACAAGCTATATAAACAAACTGTTTTTTTTTTTGTCACAGTAGCCACAGTAGCATTTCAAGTATGTCATCACTTTTAAGTCATAGACTGGTAGCCTATCGACTGCAAGGCTGGCTGAGTTTCTAACATTAAAGTAGAGAATTAAATCATGTTAGTTCAAGTAAAGGTGAGGCTGAACAAGACTTTCATGGAATTCTTATCAGTGTGTTGTCTTACAAGCCAATGTATTTTTACTGTTTTTCATATCAAGCTCTGGTAGTATATATAGGAATACAGCCCTGACTATTGCTCAGGAGACCTGACTATACTAAGTGGCTCTGGCATCTGGCCGAGGTGGCAGGGGGAACAGACTTGTCCATCCTGAGGGTTTGGCAGGATAGAGCCAGACACACACTGCTGCAGTTCCTTGAAGGAAGGGTGACAATAAAAATGCATGGCCTGGTGAAGGTCATTCATCTCACCAATCCAGTGTTGGCAGTGTGTGCACTCACATGAGGAAGGCATTGTGTGCCTCAGTGGTGATGCAGATTGTATGCCCTCCCCCCTGGGGGGAAGTGTTAAGTGACTGCAAATGCTGTCATTGCTGGGTTGCCAGTAAGGGCATAAAAGCATATTCACGACAGAATGATGGCCTTCTCTGGACAGCTGTCACCTGAAATTTCTAGTAATTGCACAAATAAGTCACCTCCCATTGGAGGGGAATCTTAATGGTCAGCAGGCAGGGGGCAGATACACATAGGAATAAATTTTACTCTTTGTTATGTGTTAGTGTATTGAAATAAGGTAAAACTATCATGTGATAAGGTAAACAGTGCAATGGGTTTCATCAGTCTTGCATATCATGATTAAAATAGGCCAATACATGTGCAGTATCTATGATTACTCAACTTAACTGAATGTAGAATCAGCTAAGCTGCCCATACTTGTAACTTATTTGAAAACAAAGCCAGTAAAGTTATAGTCTTGTTTTAGTTGGAAGTTATCACTTCCAGTTACAGAATTCATTTCTTTTGACATTGTTCAGAAGTGTATTGTACATTTAATAAAAATGTACTTTTCCATCAGCCTTTATGCTCATTGCATTATCTGCATTTTTTTACCCTCCTCTGGGGGCTACAGTGTTTTCATCTCTAGAAAGGTGTGACTAATCCTCCACGTACAAGCTCAGATCTTCATTACCGCACATAGGTAGGAAAGGTGACTGTTTTAAGTATGAATACCTACTGACCACAAGAAACATGAGCAACTAAGTGGTCAGGTTTCCAATCTCCATAATGAACTACTTATATTAGCAGAAGCTCTCAAACCATATCATGCTACCTTCTGTCAAAGTATATTAAACACAGTGAATTGGCATATGACAACATGCTTTCCTCAGGTGGCATTAAACCACTGGTTTCATGCACTGCAGAAGTCTGCCCAGCAATCTTTCATGTTTGATGCTAAAATTGTTTTACACACCATCTTGGCTAGCACAATGCTTTTAGTTATTCATTTTTATTTAAAAGTTATAATTTAACAATATAACATACATGCTTTAAATGCCGTAGAGTTTTTATTTACATCAGCTTTCTGAGATCGAAAACATTTTTACTTGTAGCAGATCATTGTTAATCATTCTTCACTTCAGAAAGTCTACAGAGCCAACTTCCCATTTGATGCACAGATCCTTGAAATCATGTGCAGCATCTTGGCCAGTCCTTTAATTGGATACAGATCTTGTAAAATTATCTGGCTGTCCTGTAAGTTTTAGAAGACCTACATAACAGGTTTCGTGCTCCTCTTTTGAACATTGCTCAAATGCCTGCTCCAGTGGTAAGTATTGTGAACCAGGAGTGAGTCAAGGCAATACCTTTTTCATCTCAGCTCTATTTATTGAGTTGACATTTTGAACAGGACACAAAGGGTAATATACATTGTATTGTTTAACTGTAGGTGGACAAATTTTAGCTTCTGGACCTCATATCCTTACTCACCTTTATGCGAAGTAAGTGCTGGTCCAATACAGAATTTAGAGGTGCCCTTATTTGATGGATGGGCTACAGCAAAGTGTTTATATGTATGTAAGTCAAGTTGTCTACCTCAGACCTCTAGCTACAACTAGATAAAGTGGATTACAGTCTGCAAGATGTCCACATTTTGTTCACCTGCAAGTAAAATAAGTGTGTCAGTGCAAAATTGCTTGCATTTGTTTTTCATACAGGAAATCAGCTCCCACTGTACTCTAGATTTAGGAGGGTTTTTGTAATGTTGTTCTTTTCTGATTCAGAAAATATTAAAGTTATAGCAGGTGCACCTACAATCCATCCAAACCTCTTCCTCCCATCATAGTCCCCCAGTAATTTAATTTCAGAATTATCGAAGGAGAAGGTTGTCTGTAAATACCTGAAAATAATTAAAAGCTGGTAACTGGCCATGTTTGATATTATCTCCCCCAAGTGTTTAAAATGGAGACAGAGGTTATTGCCAAAAACAGCAATTTACCGCCATCAAGAATGATGCCACAATACAAACAAAAGATTGCTGATTTCATCAATTGACTCAGCTTCTAGTGTTATTCTAAGGGACTGCAATATATTTCAGCCTGGGAGGAAATGGTACACAACTCTAACTGTTTTGCCAGGGATGATTTGCACTTATCTCCGTAAGATTTTAGCATACTGGCAAAAATCTTGTCCACCACCATAGTGTGTATTTTAGGCAAAGTCTGTCTTCAAAAAACATTCAATGTAACACAACAAAATCCAGATAACATAAAGGTTTTGCTGCTTAATATTAAGACCCCTAACAAAATATCCACTCTCTTCAGTCCTTACCCTAGAATGCATCAGTATATGTGTTGGGATATAGACCTGGTTCAAGTCCATTGGGAACACCCCATCAACCCAGAGCTTCGACGCTTACCACATGTTCAGACCCACGGCACTAAATGAAGATACTAAAGGTAACAGTGTCTCTATATTTGTTAAATAAGGTGTCACATCCAAACTCATTAAACAGGATAATGAAGTGAAATTCCAACATGTTCAACTTAACTTTACTAAAACCCCTAATCACATCATAGCTAATTATAGGACCCCCTTTCTGCTCCCCTTGATCCATACATCTTACCTGACTAATAAGAAATCTCTGTGCATTAAGCCAAATACCATTCTCCAAAAGGACATCAACTACCTCTCCATTAATTGGACCACTTCTACATCAACTAATGTGTATGCCAGAAATTTATGAACTTTATAAATACCCCTACTAGGAGTGAAATATTCAGGACTTGATCTTTACCAATATGGGACAGCTGTGCTCCTTACCAATTGTAACCTCCTCCATAGCCAAATCTGACCATAAATCAAGCACATTCTTCATAAGACTGAGGATGGAAGCATCTTCCAATACATTGGTATTCAGGGAATATGGTAGGGCTAATATACTAAAACTGTGAAATGACCCAGCTAAATTCAGTATCCCCTCCAGTCCCGATAATCCCATTACGTACAAGGAATCCTTTACTGCCATATTGTATGCATACATTAATAGATGCATAGAGACATCTGCCCATCTGTTAAGTAAATGCATTGTCAAATTTGAAAAAGAATCCCTGTGGCATAACCCAAATGTAAACATGCTCTACAACAAATGAAAAAACTTATTGCACAAAAAAATAAAATTAACTTGCAGTACACCAAAAACAGTCTTGCAAAACTTAACAGAGAACTCCAGTCCCTGAATAAATCAACCAAAGGCAAAGTCTGTCTTCAAAAAACATTCAACATAGCACAATAGAATCCAGATAAATAATAGTTTATTCCAAAGACATGCATCTGGAGCATTTCTCCCCGGGCCTCTGCTGAAAACAGTCTCTGTGGAACCTAGTCGGACTTTCCCGGTCAACAAATGTTAAATAAATAAATAAAATAAATAACATAAAGCTGTGTTGCTGCTTAACATTAGGAGCCTTGGCAAAGCATTCACTCCCTGTAAGCAATCCTTACCCTAAAATGCATCACTGTATGCATTGGGATATATACACGGTTTGTCCATTAGGAGCACACCATCAGTTCAGGGCTTAAATGCTTTCCATGTGTTCAAACCTACTGGACTAGATGAAGGCGCTAAAGGTGACAGTAACTCTATATTTTTTTAAATAAGGTGTCTCATTAAATAAGATAATGACCTGGAATTCCTCCACATTCAACCCTACTAAAACCCCTTAATCACATCATGGTTATTATAGGACCCCCTTTATGCTCACCTTGATCCATATATCTTAGCTGACTAGTAAAGCTTCTGTATGTGTTTAGCCAAATGCCATTTTCAACTACCCCTACATTAATTGGGGCACATACATCCAGTAATATGACTGGCCTGAGATTTTTAGACCTTATAAATATCCGTACTAGGATTGAATAAAATTCGGGACTTGGTCCTTACCAGTGTGGGACAGCTGTGTTCCTTAACAATTGTATCCTTGTCCCTAGTCAAATATGACCATAAATGAATCCCATTCATAAGACTGAGGCTGGAGACTTCTGTCCCTCCTTGAAGTAAATACATTGTCAAATTTGAAAATAAACCTGGTTGCTTAACCCGAATATAAACAGTACATCAAAAATCCTCTTGCTAAACTAAACAGAGGACTCCAGTCCCTGATTAAATCAACCAAAGCTAGATATAAAGTAATCTGATAAAGAGAAATAGCTTGGAGAAAATGTTTTCTCCATGCATTCAAGTGTTTTCCCAGGTGAAAAAGATGTAAAGATAAGAAAAAAATAGCACATAATAGAACCATAGGCTATACCATGCGTCTTAGCCTGGATAACCTTTCTTTTAGGCTAGCTCCAGTCTCTGTGTGTAGCTGTTAGTCTGGAACATTTGTCCTCATTAGGAGGGTACAACTTCAATATTTGAAGATATACATAGTTTTATGTGTTATTATTAAATTAATATGTTTTAAGAGGGTACTGGGTGTATGTGTGTATTTTTGTTTGAGGGTTGGAGATGACAAGAAACAACTGTATAAAAGATTAACCTGCCAAACAGTACATGCATATAACACAAAAACTGAAGCTAGACATTTAACAAAATAACTGTTATACATAAAAGGTGGGATTAATAATCTCTCAAGAATATGATGCTTTGTATAATGGCTTTAAACGTTATTGGTCTCACAGATGAATACAAAAAAGAAAAAGTAGTGAACTGTATTAAAAAAGTAGAGTGCAAATAGCTGTGCTGCAGGAGACACATTTGGAAAGAAATGAACATGTGAATCTGATAAAGAAAGATTTTCATGATGGTTATTCAGCTGAATACCTGGGGCAAAGTAAGAGAGGAGTACTTATACTAATTGTAAGAGGAACTCTGATAGTAATAAAAGATGATAAAAAAGATAACAATGGTAGATTTATGGTACTAAGGGGGCTACTGGCAAGGTAGGAGGATTACACTGGCATGTAGTTATATTCCACCAAAAACTGCTTTAATGAAGCCTAAAAAAATTTTGTGAGAAATAATCAGCTTTCAGCAAGGAACATTACTTATGGGTAGGGGCTGGAATTTGATTTGCAATGGTGAAGATGTGTCTGGGGGCCCAAAAGGGAAGATGTAACAAAGGAGGGTAGATTTTTTAATAAATTTATAAAAATATTTGGCGTGGAAGATGTGAATTCAGTAATAGAAGTTCAGAGTGCATTTGCAAATTATTCCCTAAGATACAAAAACTGGGGTAGGCTGGACTGAATTTACATTTCGCAGGAACATGTGCATTTAAATGAAGGTCTTGATATGCACCCAATAACTATTTCAGATCATACGCCAATAATAACTTAAATAAAGACACAGGGTAATGAAATAAAAATGAGACAGTGGCACTTTCCCACTAATCTGTTGAAAAGAGAGGAATTTAAGGAATGGACAGTGAAAAGTATTCAGGAAGTATTAAAGAATATATAATTTTTTCTGAAAATATAGCTAGGGAGTGGGATAAAATTAAAGTAAAGTTTAAAATAGGATGGAAATAAAAGAAAGGGAGATATGGTTAAGAAGTAACAAGAATTATTTAGAAGGACTGACAAACGTTAAAGTACTGCAAAATAGGTAGAATCTCACAAAACAAGAAGAGGAGAAACTGCAGAAAGCTAAACAGAAAATAAGGGATTACCTCGATAATAAGCATGAGTTTAGAAAGATTGCTGTTAAACAACTGATGTGAAGTTGTTAAATCTCACCATTTATTCTCACTGATGGGTTCAGAGCCGATCCACGGCTCCGACACGGCCGATAGCAAAGCTCAAGGTTTGCCAGTAGCTTGAGACCAAGCCCCTTATCCCACAGTGCACTGCTGGAATTACCCCAGATCTAGTTTGCTGCAGCAAGAGAGATCTCAGTGATCCAGCTAGCTTGGACCATTTGTGGGAAAAAAACAGCAAGTTTTATAAAAAAATAGTGTTACTATTAGATAATTAGATAATAGAAACTATAGTTTTAGATATTTAGTGCCCTATTGGCTTAGTTGGTTTGTGTGGGCCTTTAGCCCTGTTTACACTTAGTAGTCTTTTCTAATAGTCAGGGTTTTTCTCTGTGGGCCTCTTTAGCCCTATATTTGTAATCTATAATTATTTGTTATAGATAGTGCCCGGATTGGGCTTAGTTGTTTCATGGGTTTTTACAAGTTAAGTAAGGACTTTACTGTCTTACTTTTTGCAGTTTACTGTTTTGTTTTACTTAACTATGTCGGATGAAAAGGAGAAATCCCATCCTAAATCGGGATTCAAAAAATGCCCAGATTGTGGGCAGAAAATGTCCGTCACTGATGGACACATTCAATGTGTCTACTGTCTGGGGGCTAAACACCTCCAAGACACTTGCAGCATTTGCCATTCCTTTTCTTCAAGAGTCCTCTTGGAGAGAAGGAGGAAGCTTATAGACAGGGGATTATTACAGCATTCCTTTTCTGAGGTGTTGAGTAGCCATGAAGGTACTAGCACGTCCTCCAAATCCTCAAAATCCACAAAATCTACAGATCCTAAAGTGACAAAAAAGGCAAAAACTTCAGAGGGAGGGTCATCGGTTCCACAGACCTCGGAACCGAGTATACCTTTGATTCGGAGCCAGCTCTCAGTATTGGAGCTGGTCTCTGAAGTTCCCTCTTCTCCTCTGCTCCAGTCAGCACCTTCGGTGCATTCAGCTAAGTCCTCAGTCAGCCTTTCAGATTTGGACATGGATTGGCTAGTGCAGAAGCTTTTACAGGCACCAGGACTTGCCAAATTGTTGTCGGCCCCGACCAGCTCGTCGGTGCCGAAGACGATGGAACCGGATTTGTCTACTCCTCCTCCAAGCTGTACTGGACTCTCGGAGCCAAAGGATAGTGAACCGACGATTGTCTAACCCTTGGAACCGATACCCACACCGGTGTTATCAGCTCCATCTACTCGGATGTCCTTGGTGCCGACCGAGGACTTTAGGAGCCGGCACTCTCCCATCGGGTCCGTGGAGGATAATCAAACCGATTTGTCAGTGCTGACTCTTCCTCTCGGGGCTTCAGCTCGGATGAGCTCGGCTCCTACCTCAGGCTCGGAGCCCAGAGTTTCAGTGCGGGAGGATTGGACGGTACTGTCGGGTCCGTCCACTCCTTCTCTTCGGAGCCATGGTGTCTTCGATGCTATGAGGAGACTTTTGTCTCCAAAGACAATGTCAGCATTGGTTCAGCCTTCCCTCTCCCCTCAAGCTCCTGTGTCTGCTTCTTCGTCTACCGGTCCCCCCAAGCGTAGAGACCCTGAGCCTCAAGTACCCCCACAGGACGTTCCCTGCTCTTCTGAGACCTCCCCAAATCCCTCCACTGAGGAGGTGCCCAGGAAGAGACTGTGCAAGAGGAGGCACTTTGACTCCCCACAGGAGTCTTTGACATCTGACACGGACTTGGATGAGTCAGAAGGGTCCCCTCGATCCTCCTCTGAGGATATCTCCTTTGCAGAGATACTAGAGATCCTTAGTCAGAGGGGCGATTGGCAGTCCAAGACCCCTACTGAGGATGAGTCCATGCTCTTGAAGGCTTTTGGGTCTCAACCTTCCACTTCTTGGGTGTCTCCACCTTATGATGAGCTCATGGAACTGATCTCTCGTAAGGCGTGGGAGTCACTGGAAGCCATAGAACCTGTTCCTCATAAGCCCAATAAATTCATGTCTGCCCCAGTGGAAAAGCCATTTTTGACAAAGGGAGTGCCTGTTGATGCCATGGTTGTAGCTGCAGCCACCAAAAAGGAAGTGTCTGAGACATCCACATCTATCCATCCTCCTAACAGAGATTCTAGGGTCATGGATAGATATGGGAAATGCATGTTTAGTTCAGTGACTTTTTCTCTGCAATCACTGAACTACTTAACCCACTTTACGAGACTAGAAAGAGATCTCCTGAAAGAGCTAGGAGATACTCTCCAGTGTATGGTAGCTGCAGGGGTGGCCAACAAAGTCAACGCCCAGCTCGCTACTCTAAACTCAGTGGTAAACTCGTCCATGCGTCTCATATCCTATGCAGCTGATGGTTCAAGTAGAGCCACTAGTTCGGGCATTGCTCTTCGAAGACAAGCCTGGATGCGTCTCTGTTCCTTTGCGGAACCCTTTAAGTCTTCCTTTATTAACACCTCATTCGATGGCTCATCACTATTTGGGCCCAAAGTAAAGGAAACTTTAACCAGGTGTGAGCAGGAAGGCAAGACCTTATCTGCCATTGGAGTCCGTTTTGTTACCCCTACGTGGCCCTACTCTAAGGGCCCTAGGGGAGGGAAAATGTGGTTCCGAAAAGCACAGGGAGCCTTTCAGGACACACATGGAGAAACCCCCTCTAGAGGCAGAGGAGGGGGTTATAATGGAAGATGTCGTCCCCGCGGCAGAGGGGGTCCGCAGCAACAGGGTGACACAGTTGTTAGTTCTCCGGTCAACCCTACCAGTGCCCCTGAAAGGGGGCCTGACTGTTCGGCTCTGGAGGCAGTTGGGGGTCGCTTGTCTTTGCACCCAGAAGCCTGGCTAAACATAACAACAGATACATGGGTACAAAGCATCATTTCCAGAGGATATTTCATACCGTTCTCTTCCCCTCCAATTCCTGTAAAGAGAATCCCAGATTTTCCACCCAATCTCAGGGAACAAGCAATTGTAGAGGTCCACAGATTGCTAGAAAAAAGAGTCATCCAACCACTCCCAGCAGACCAAGTTGGATTCGGAACTTACTCAAGATTCTTTTTGGTACCAAAAAAAACAGGGGACTGGAGACCTATCTTAGACCTCAGCAGACTCAACCAGTTCATAAAAAAAGAGAAGTTCTGAATGGTCATGCTTCAGTCCATTCTTCCCTTCCTAGGGAAAGGCGATTGGATGTGCTCCATAGATCTCAAGGACGCGTACTATCACATAAAGACGAACAGACGCTCCAGAGATCATCTGCATTTCCAGCTGGGAGCCAATCATTACCAGTTTTGAGCCCTGCCCTTTGGTTTCACTACCGCCCCCAGAGTGTTCACCAAATGCATGGCAGTGGTCACGGTTCACCTGAGAAGTCTAGGATTCCAGGTGTTTCCATTCCTAGACGATTGGCTCCTCACCACTACCACCAGGCATCAATTGACTCAGTCAACACAATACACTCTGACACTCTGCCATCAATTAGGTATTACAGTCAACTTCGAAAAGTCTGCCTTATCGCCATCGCAGCATACCATTTTTATAGGAGCAGAGTTAGATACCTCAGCTACCACTCTACGTCTTCCTATCGAAAGAGTCTCACTTCTCCGCCAACATG
This sequence comes from Protopterus annectens, assembly GCF_019279795.1. Classification (NCBI taxonomy): domain Eukaryota; kingdom Metazoa; phylum Chordata; order Ceratodontiformes; family Protopteridae; genus Protopterus; species Protopterus annectens. Next base: position 714,031,033 of record NC_056730.1, on the reverse strand, counting down.
TCAGCTCACTGGTGTCAAAGAGCAAAGCTACAGCAGCAGAGGTATTGAAGGTACTAGGTTTGATGGCAGCAGCAATCCTGGCTATACCACTTGCAAGGATGTATATGCAAATTCTTCAATGGCTCCTCTTTGCTCAGTGGTCGTACCAGAAACTACCGATGCACCACATGATTCTCATCACGAATTCTTGCAAGAGAGACCTTCAGTGGTGTTTGACGTCTCTTCATGTCACAATCGGAAGATCCTTTGTTCTCCCCCCCCAGTAGCCACTGTGACCACAGACGCTTCCCTGATAGAGTGGAGGGGGCATTTTCAGGGAAAGACTGACCAAGGCACATGGACAGATCAAGAATCACATCTGCACATCAATGTTGTAGAGTCGAGAGCGGTACTTCTAGCATTGCAGTACTTTCAAGACTCTCTCCCTCTAGGAACTATTGCAATTCAGACAGACAACATGTCAGTAGTCTGGTACTTGAACAAGCAAGGCGGAACCAAGTCTTACCCCCTTTGTCGAGAAGCCCTCAGGGTCTAGCAATGGGCTGTGTCATCCCAGTGTTTTCTGTTAGCAACGAGCATCCTGGGAAATCCAATGTGATAGCGGACAAGCTAAGCAGGGCGATATTGCTCCCTCATGAGTGGTCTCTCAAACAAGAGTTTGCAGAGTTGATTTTCCACAAATGGGGCCAGCCTTGCTGCAACCTGTTTGCCAGCCACATCAATTCAAAATGCAGAAGCTACTTTGCCCTAATACCACCTCCCAGTCATCCCCCAAGAGATGCACTTTTACACAATTGGCCCCCGGGTCTCCTTTATGCATTTCCACCCTTCCAATTGATACCCAGGTTTTTTAAAAAAAGCAAAATTGCTGGGAAGGACTTTTACTCTCATAGCCCCCTACTGGCCTCAACAGATTTGGTTCCCGTTTCTCCACCATCATCTTTTGGAAGATCCATGGATCCTGGACCCAGTTCTGGACCTTCTGACACACCCGTCAGGAGACCTCCACCCTTCACTGCAGTCCCTGAAACCGACTGCTTGGCTAATCCACTTCCCCTAATTGCCAGGCTTCATTCAATTTCAGAAGATACAAGACAAATTCTCTTGTCTTCTCACAAGCCATCTACCAGGAAATTATATGGCAGTAAATGGTAAAGGTTCTCAGTTTGGGCCAACACGCAGAATATTGACCCTTTCCGAGCTCTGCTATCATCTATTTTAGAATTCTTGACAAAGATTTTTAAAGGGGCAGCAGCTGCTACAGTTCGAGTCCAGTTAACTGCCATCTCAAATTTTCACCTTGGGTTTGGTGGCTCAAATGTTATGGGCCATAAATTATCTAAGACTTTTCTTAAAGGCGTTCTTCACGAGACCTCCTATCAAAATTCCCTATTCTCCCTGGAATTTAAACTTTATGCTGTCTCAAATTATTCTTCCCCCTTTTGAACCAGCATCTTCTTGTGATCTTAAATATTTATCCTGGAAAACTATTTTTCTTGTAGCCATTACTTCTGCCCGCAGAGTGTCAGAACTTCAAACATTATCTGTCAGACCACCTTACATGATTTTCCATGCTGATAAAGTATCTCTCAGAACAAACCCTTCATTTTTACCTAAAGTTCTGAATCAAATATCAATCAGGTCATTGAGCTGCCAGTCTTTTTTCCCCAACCACTCTAGCAAATTGGAATACATGCTGCACAAACTTGATGTACACAGACAGCTCAGATTTTATCTTGACAGAACTAAGGATATTAGAAAATCAGATCAACTTTTTGTATCCTTCTCAGAAGCCAGAAAAGGCAATCCAGTGGCTAAAACATCCTTATCTAAATGGTTATCCAATTGTATATCCTTTGTTTATGAAAATGCGAGCATGCCATTAGCACACAAACTTAAGGCTCATTCTATCAGAGCCATCTCTACGACTTCTGCTTTTCAAGCTAAATTGCCCCTTGACAATATTTGTGCTGCAGCTACTTGGTCTAAGCCTGATACCGTTGTCACGCATTACAAAGTAGATAAGGCTTCAAGGGACAGGTCTTCCTTTGGTTCCACGGTACTGAAGAACATACTTCCATGAGCCACCCAAGATTGAGGGTGCTAGGGATGCTACCCATCAGTGAGAATAAACAGTGAGATTTAACAACTTCACATAAAGAAGTTATGTACTTACCATAACGTTCCATGTGAGTTGTTCATCTCGCCTTTATTCTCATGCCCCTCCCTCCTTCCCCCTCCTGGCTGACTGTTGACTTAGAGGCTAGTACCATCCTGGTTATTCAATATTTCTTCTTCCCCTTTGGGAAGTGTTCTTAGTAGAAATAAATAAAAGGGTGTGTATGTGTATATATATATATATATATATATATATATATATATATATGTATGTATCTATATACTGTTACTCGCAGCAAACAAGATCTGAGGTAATTCCAGCAGTGCATTCTGGGATAAGGGGCTTGGTCTCGAGCTACTGGCAAGCCTTGAGCTTTGCTATCGGCCGTGTCAGAGCCGAGGATTGGCTCCGAACCCATCAGTGAGAATAAAGGCGAGATAAACAACTCACATGGAACGTTATGGTAGTACATAACTTCTTTTTTTTGATAATAACACTAGAGCAAAAAAACTTTTAGCACAACAAGTCAGGCTACAGAAAGTAGAAAGGACTGTCAGCAAGCTTAGGGAGCCTATAACAAGGAAGATAACAAGGGATCCTGTAGAAGTATTAGAAATATCTTGGAAAAAACTGTGAAAGTCTGTATAAAGCAGAGAAGTATGGAAATCAAGAAAAAATGCAAATGTAAATGTTTGTGGAAGAGTTACATATGCCACAGTTAGAGGAAGAGGAGGATGGATTACTAACAGGATAGGAGGAGATGAGATAAAAATTGTGATGTATAACCAGTCTGCAGGAAAGTCGCCAGGAATAGATGGTATTCCTGTGGAAGTTTGGAAGGTAGGAGGGAAAAAACTGATAAAGATCTGGAAGGTGTTGTTTAACAGTATTTTAAGAAGAGGAGACGTACCAATACCCTGGAAGGAAGTGGTGATAGCTCTAATACCTAAAGAGGGTAAAGATCCATCAAATTCATTTTAGTCCATTTCAGTACTAAACCATGCTTATAAAGTGTTTATGTCTATAATGGCTAAAAGAGTGGTAAACGTGATACCAGAATTGATAGATACGGATCAATGTGGTTTTGTGGAGGGGAGGCAAACATTTGACAACATTAACAGAACACTGATGATCCAGAGAGAAGCAGAATGTGAGAAAATACCACTGTTATTGGTGGGTCTTGATGCAGAGAAAGCATTTGACAGAGTAAGCTGGGACTTTGTGAGCAGAACAATGGAAGCATTTGCATTTCCTGATAACATTATAATGTTGATTAGGAGGATATGTAAGGGATTGGAGGTGAAAATTAAAGTGGATGGGGTCCTCCCTTATAATCTCTGCTTAAGCAGAGTAACCAGGCAGGAGTGTCCTCTCCCCCCTTTGTTATTTGCATTATATTTAGAACCATTGGCAAACAAAATAAGGGACTCAGAAATTCAAGGGTATAATTGTTATAGTAGTAAGAAAAGCTTGCTCTATTTGCAGATGAAGTTATTTTATATCTGACAAAACCAGAAAGGGACATTACAGTACTGTGGAACATATTGAGAAAGTTTCACATCTTTCAGAATATAAAATTAATGAATCTAAAGCAAAGGCAATAGCGGTAAATTATGTACCCACATATGAATTGGTTCAGCGGTGTCCATACTTACAAGGACATGATAAAATGAAGTATTTAGGAGTGTCGATTAAAAGTGATTCCAGTGTGGCAGCTAAGGATATGTGAGAAAAGACTAAACAAAAGATAATACAAAAACAGAGAAAATGGAAGCTCTGTTAAATGGATATCAGTAGTAAGATATAAGCAGTTAAAATGTTTTTAGTCCCTTTAGTCTTATACACAGGTCAGGCATATTTTTATCAACCAGAGGAGAAGTTGTGAATAACAACTAATAAAGGGCTGAAGGATTTTATCTGGGAGAGGAAGATGGCAAGAATCAAGTGGGATAAGCTTATTTTTACAACAGAACAGGGTGGATTGGGATTACTCGATTTGAGGATGTATTTCAGAGTAACACAGTTAAGGCTCCTATACATAGCACAAGCAAAAAACTATAATTCAAAGTGGAAAGAGAAAATGATGAAACAAAGGGGGAGCTCAAGAAACGAGGAGAGACTGGGATTTTGAATGCAAACCTTCAAGGAGAATAACAATAATCATATAGAATATTATATTACTAAAGTAGCAGAAAATATTTTAAAAGCTAAGTCAACACAAGAATAGAGAAAGGAGATTCTGCCAATAGGCATGACTGCAATTAGGGATACAAACAATAGGCAAGAGGGGGCTGGAATTTATTGGAGAAAACTGGCAGAGGAAACAAGGTACTGGGAGCAAATAACTAGAGATAGACTAGGAAGATGCCAAGAATTTATCTGGACTGCAGGTTAGAGATTACCTTCCCTATCAAAGACTGATTGCAGAGTATAGGCAAAGAAAAAGAAATAAGGGGTCCTAAACAAAAGACCAGCACTAGTAGAGCTTTTAGTAGAATCTAGAACAGAAGTTGCCATTAAGAAAGGAAAAAATAGTAGAGCATATAAAGTATTGCATGATAACTATAAGAATCAATCAGAGGAGGTTAGAAAGGATTGGGAAGAGAGATTGGATATGCAATTCACAAAGAAACAATGGGACCTATATGTATGTTGCCCAAATATGCAACAAAGTCTAAATGATTTAAGAGCTTTACTTGGAAGTGTTTACATAGTCATTTTTATACCCCAAGTAGACTTGAAAGGATTTTTCTTCAGGTAGACAGCAAATGTTGGAGGTGTGATGGGGAGGAAAGAGGTAATAGAGAACATATTTTCTGGGACTGCAATGAGTTGGCAGACTTTAAAGATTCCTTGCATAGTGCTCTGTCAGAGGTGCTGGGAGAACAAATTGTTATACCTAAGGAAATAATTTTTTTGAGCTGTGATACAGAATCAGAATTGCCTGGACATAGTAAGGCCTTGCTGATTCTAATTATGATGGCTGCCAAAAAAGCAATTATTAGAAAATGGAAATCAATGTCTAAACCAACTTTACTATCAGTAGCAAAGATAGCAAAATACATAAAACAACTGGAATTGGGATATTTAGAAAAGGGTAAAAGCAAATTACATAGGAAAATGGAAAGTGCAGGATCAATATATGCAGGGGAGTAACAAGGTTTAAAAGAAGGCAGGAATCGAATGAGCTATGTAATGTCTGACTGACAATGACTGGATATATTATAAGTGATGTATACTGTTTGCAGCTATGGTTGTGACTGCATGGTTTGTTATGTATAATGTTTTCAACTGAAATTGTGCATGTATGCTTTATTTTCATTTATATAAATGTAAGATTGCCCATGTCATACATTATACTTTAATAAAATGTGTCTTGTTAAAAAAGCTAGATATAAATTAAAATACTTACCCAGGCAAAAGTTAACCAAAAAGTGTTCTCCATATTAGAAACCTCAGAAATAGTACCAAGCACAGCACAACACAGAGCTAATAGTAAATGGTATCAACTACTCAGATGAAAGACGACATAACCAATCTTCTAACAGATACATTTAGCTCATATTTCACCTCTCTGTATTCATTCCCAGATCACAAACTCACATCTGCACCCCTGAAAATCTCCCTGGAAGAAGTCTTCAGGGCAGTATCCAGTGCCAAAAAGACTGCTTCTGTGGGGCGAATAACATTCCAGAAAGCCTACTGGCCAGCCTGAAACAGGACCTGTTTTACCACCCCCACCGAGTATTCAATATCAGCCTCCAAACAGGCTATATGCCAGAAGAGGTAAGGACAGCAGTAGTCATCCCCTTGTACAAAGGTGGGGAGACTATGGATAGGATCATTATGGAATTAATTAACAAGGATATAGGACATTTACAAACCCTTGACCCAAGATAGATTGGTTTTCTCAAGGGCAAATTCTACCTGCTTAACCTGATTAACTTTTTTGAGAAGGTTACCAAAGAAATCGATGAGGGAAAATCAGTACACACCGCATATCTGGACCTTGCTAAGGCATTTGATACCATATCACATTCAAGTGTCATTAATAAAATCTCCTAGCTAAATGTCAATCCCTGTGTAACTTGTTAGATAGCAAACTGGCTTATAAATAGAAAAATTAGGATGGGTATCTCCGTTTCCTCCAAAAGACCTGTCACAAGTGGTGTACCCCAGGGTTCCGCCCTTGGGCCACTGTTCTGTGGCATTTACTTCTTGGAGATCAAAGCTAGGGTTCCGGGATTATGGCTGACAAAATTTGCTGATGACTGTATATTAGGCATCATTGTAAATTCTGCAGAGGATACCAAGATCCTCCAACAAGGCCTTTTCAAAAAAAAAAAAAAAAACAGCTGGTGTCAAAACCAGGGGCTAAAACTAAATGCCCAAAAATACATAGTAGTATTCTTCGAAAAACTCAATGTCCCTTGAAGCCATCACATTGAAAACACCCCCCCCCCCCAAAAAATAAATTTGATGTAGTAGTTAGGGACCTGCAAACCTGCATAGTCAATTAACTGTCTTTCGGTCACCGTGTATACAGTATTGTAAGAAAGTCCTTTTTCCTTGAAGGGTATGATAATCTGGTTTAGGCATGTGATCATTCCAGTGGATTCTGCACTTATTACACTGATCATTAAGTTTAATGCCTCCTTCTGCATTTTCATGACCAAACACTTGGCACAACTCGAATGGCCACAATATTTTCTCACCAACAAAATCATGGGCCTAAATCATAAAAACTATACTGGTCATCTCAAAGCCTTGTCCCTCTTCTCAGTATCATGCAGGGTGGTGTGGAGTGATCTCTGCCTCACATATGGAGCCTCAACAGACCCTATCTTCGCAAACCTACAACATATCCAGAAATCCAGTCATGGCATAAACACATGTTCAGGAGATCTTAATATCTTCTGCAGCATAAACAGGACATGTTGGAGAGATAGATATGTATTACAGATAATATCACTTCCTTGGAATCATTTCATCTCCACATAAAACAAAGTACTCCAGTTACTCTATTCAAACTTAAAATGGAGGAGTGGATGCAAAACTGGAAATTCATCCCTGGTTTAGCACCCATGTCCCTTATGGAAAGGGATAACGTAAATTGTGTGCTTGCCCTGGGTTATATTCATATTTAAATACAAAGCCAAAAACCTCATGGGAATGCATGGCTAGGCTTCCAAAATTCTTCAAGGGCCAGTAGCCTAATAAGAACCTATGAACCTATAAAAAGGTCAGTCTTCTTCTTTTTTATCCACTGGAATGCCCTTTACTCTGGCATTCCATTTTCTGGACATGTTTTCCAAGCCATCTAACTTGTTATTCTGTTTAATTTTCTTTTTCTAAAGGTTATGTATGTGCTTTTCTTTAGTTATAATTTCTTAATTGTATTGTTTTCTGAATCGACATAACTTATGTGTTTACCTCAGTTTTTTCTTGATGTTTCATTGCGGTTCTGTGGTATTTAGTCACTTCAGTTTCCACAGAAGTTAATTTCTTAAGAGGCTTAATTTCTGTATTTATGTTTATGTGAAGCTTTTGCTTTTTTGTAAATACATTTCACTTCATTGGGATGTTTTAAATTAGTCTTTCACAGAATATGTTAACATTTCTTTGTTTTATAAAATCTTGTCAGGACAGCAACAGGACTGTATTATCACCTTGTTGAAAAGTAGACATCTTCCATGTCTTCCCCATTTCCGCCAGGCCCTTTCCTCAGAGTCAATGATTTTTCAGCTTTTTTTTTTTTTTTTTTTGCTGGATTCCTCCCTTTGGCTTTTTTGCTTGCCATTCCTTTGGTCTCTAATGAAAAAGAACTTTGTGGAGAGAGACGGTGACACATGCACACTCTTCTGTTTTCTGTTTGGGTATGCCTCAGTTGTTGACAACAAAGAAAATGAAGTTCATATTCTGTTTGATTTGGATGCACCCATCTTGCTGGTCAGTCTTAATGGCAAATGATTACAAAATGCATTGCCTTTGGTTTGGTTTGGTTTACCAAGTTAGTGATGGTAGTCCTCATTAGCTTGTAGGTGAGAGTACTCACACCTCACATGCAGGGGCAAGGCATATAACAATATGAGCAAAGAGAGTATGCCAGATCTTCATGAACAAATAAAACTTTTAATAAATTGGTGTGTACTTTTTGTGTATCCTTTTTTAATTTTTCAGTTAACTATGTGTTGTAAAAGTTTGTCATAGGAAGGGATAATGCCAAAATATGTGCTGTTGAGAAAAAAGAATACATTTCCTTGTGCTGTCCATCTTTTCCTAGTGAAAATAAAAACCCTTCTTAGGGTTAAAGTAAAAGAAATGGGCAATATTATTAGTTGCTTGTCAACATTAGGCAATTATGTTCTTGATTTTCTTTGGTTACAGCCAAAGGATTGATGCTTAATTTACCTTTCTGTGCATTTTCTGATGATGAGCAGAGTCAAATACTGCAGTTGTATCAGCTAATATTATCATTTGTGGACTTCAAGTATAAACAGATTATATCACAAGAGGAAGAAACTGTTGTCCAAAAGCAAGAGGGATAACAATCTGCAGAAGAAGCGTTCCCTCCTAAGCCTAAACTGGAAAATCAGAAATCTTGTAAAGTCTTCCAAAGCAAATTACGAAACTAAAATCACATCCCTAGCCAAGGACAATCATAAGGCATTCTTTAACTACTTCTGAAGTCTAAAAGGGAATGCTTAGAACTGGTTGTAAATGGGATCAGTCATACTACACAGGAAGATATCGCCAACCTGCTAGCTGACAGATTCAGTGAAAACTTTACCCCCCCCCCCCATCCCCACCTACCGTATCCTAAAGCATACCTGACACCAGTCCTCTGCCTAGTATCTCTAGATAACAGGTCATCTCTGCGCTCAACAAGTCCAAAAGCACAGTCTCAGCAGAACCAGATAATATCCCAGGTTGTTTACTAAACAATCTAAAACAAGACATATAAGACCCACCTGGCATTCTCTTTAATCATAGCTTGAAAACTGGTTATGTTCCTGCAGAATGGAGAAAAGCAACAGTAATCCCCCTACACAAAGGGGGCCATCAACTGACTACAGACCCATAAGTCTAACTACCATATTCTGCAAGGCCATGAAAAGAATTATCATGGACCTTATCAGCAAGGACATAGGCAACCTCCAAATGCTGGACCCAACCCAGTTTGGCTTTGTTAAGGGTAGATCATGCTTGTTAAACCTGGTAGACTTCTTTGAGAATGTCACCAAAGCCATGGACAAAGGTAAGACAGCCTATCTTGACCTTGCCAAGGCATTTGACACAATTCCCCACAGTGGCACTATTGAGAAACTCTCCCAGATAGGGATTAACCCGTATATTACTAGATGGGTAGCCAGATGGATCACTGACAAAACACACGCTGTCAAAACTGGTGACTCCACCTCCACCAGTAGACCCATCACCAGTGGAGTACCACAGGGGTCTGTGCTGGGCCTCTTACTGTTTGGCATCTGTTTTTCTGAAGTCCAGGCCAAAGTAGACCAAGTTCATGGATGATTGCAAACTGGGAGCAATAATTGAGTTCCCCAATGATGTCAACATATTACAAGAATGGTTAACACAAACAAATGATTGGTGCCAAAGTCATGGTCTAAAACTATATGCAAAAAATGACTATGTAATGTGTATATAAAGATGGAGGAGTGAAGAAAATGGCATACTCTGTAAAGGCTTTTGGTAACTGAGGCCCTAGAGGAGATTGATTCTTTCTTATTTTAATAAGTGTTTGTGCTTGGTGTTTACATACTGACTCTGTTTCACTGGTTCTGTGGTGTGTGGTACAGCAGTAACTTTTCTTGTGTGGTTCCTGAATATTACAAGAATGGTTAACACAAACAAATGATTGGTGCCAAAGCCATGGTTTAAAACTAAATGCAAAAAAATGCAATGCATTATTATTCCCGATGGAAAAACAGAATTCCCTACAAATTAAAATATTGGCAGCACACCTCCGAATTTCAACCCAGTGGTATGAGAATTGGGAACACAGGTTGATAGCAGTCTGAACTTTGACCACCAAGTGTCCACAGTGGTAAGGAAAACCTATGTAGAGCACCTCATAAGCAAGGGCATAGGATCCAGGTCAAGGGATGTTATAACTCCACTGTACTTGACCATTATCAGACCATTAATAGAGTATAATGCACCCTTGTGAATGTATCTCACCAGACATCTGCAGCAGCTGGAGAGACCTCAGAGGTTTCTCACTAAGAAAATACAGGGACTCCAAACCATGACCTATGTGGACAGGCTGAAAGCCCTGTCACTTTACACTGTATCTTGTAGGCTGTTGAGAGGTGACTTGTGCCTGACCTATAAGGCAGTCTCCAACCCTGCCGTAATGGGAATGCTGCACATCTGCAATTTCAGTGGCTCAAGAGTCACTCGCTGTAGGGATCTCAACCTAGCTTGTGACATTAACAGATCATGCTGGAGAGACAGAGACTGCCATTTCTCTGGAATATACTCCCTTTTCATGTAAAACAGAGGTCCTCACTGACCCTATTCAAATGCAACCTAGATAATTGGATGGGAGATGAAAAATTTGCCCCTGGGGTCCCACCCATGTTCCTCATGGAGAGGGTTAGCCGGTGTTGATCACAGACCTACTGTGTTCATAAATTCATTCTACAAACTAGCCAAAAAAAGAACAAATGGGAATACTTGGGATTAACATGGCTAGGCTTGTAAAGGGTCTAGGGCCACTAGGCTAGTAACCACCTATGAGCCTATTTAATTTCTGTGATTTTAACAGTTCCTAAGCAAGGGACCTTCTCTGTGTGTGTGTGTGTGTGTGTGTGTGTGTGTGTGTTGTGTTGTGTGTGCGTGTTGTGTGTATGTGGTATGACCGGCAGTTTGAGCACATTGGCTTTTGAAGGCATACAAGTGTCAAAGAAGTTTTTCAGAATAGATGAGGAAGACATCCTAGTTCAAGCTTAAAATACTTCACCTGGAAACATTATATGGCCAAGTGGAAGATAGTGGGGTAGAAGAAAGGAATTGTAACTATTTTCATTCTCAAAAGCATACTCTCTGTTGTCCTCTTTAACTTTCTCATTCACAGATTGTCCTATGAATTTATTTTGCCATCAGTTCTGACCCATTACAAATAACAGAATTAAGCATTTGGTTTTCTTACATATATTGGTCTGTATTTTATGTTTTTTTTCCAAAGAGCTGTTGCATTATAGACCCCTTTTACAAGAGAACTTCTACTCCACCCTGCCTAGAGTTTCAGCATATGCAGCACAGTCTGAATATAAACTCCATTCTGCACAGAATTTTTATTTATTTATTCTATTTACTTTCTTAACTGGGTTGGTGGGTTAGTCTGCAGACCATTTTCAGCTATGACCTGGACCACATAGGCAGTTAGGGCTTTATTTGAATATTTAATTACACAGAATTTGAAAATACAGAGAGGTGCATTACATCCATAGTCCTTGAAGCGGTGCTGTGAATAGCTCTCACTTTTGCCAGGATGGTATATTAGCAGCGGGCTGTTATGTAAGCAAAATCTATTCCTGATTTCTCAAGTTCAGTGCCTCCTCAGCTCTTGCTGTTCAGTGTGCTGAAAAGGAACAATAATTTGTTGGGCACTTCTTTGGGCATATGGATAATTTCTGCCTAATGATGTCTGAAACATTTGTTTGTGCCACTTGTTCCCCATACTAGTGTATTTTACTGATCAGTTTTCTCATAATAAGAGGGGAATGCATTCCTTATATGTGTTGAGGACAGTATGTTACTGTAATGGAAAAGAAAACTGTGAGATGCAGTTATCACACTTTATCCTTGTATTTAGGGCAAATGTATCTCGTAAACCAGTATACAAACAAGCACTCTGTAGATGTCTAAAGCATGCATTATGCAGGGTTTTACCTTGATGATACATAAAAAAAAAACATTCCTAGAGTTTAGAAATGCAGTCATTTGGTTAGCATCAAAAAAGATTTATCTGGCAAAAGTCATTAGGGTAGCTATTTAGAAAATTGTACCTGCTTCTTTGAGCTGCTATTTCATGGCTATTTTGTCTTGTTTTCACAACAATGTGTGGGATATCTGTTCACAAATTAAGATTTTGCTTTTGTCATGAATAGCAGTTCAAGTACAGTATAAACTTGCATATGTCAGTAAGATGATGTATGTTAGAGCTGTCAGAATGTGGTATTACTGATACGTAGCGATAGTTGTTATCTGTCTTCCACCTTTTTGACCAGTTGCTGTTCTCTTCCAGGACAAGAAGATCAAGTATATGAAGGAACCTCGGCTGTGTGTGTGTGTGTGGGTGTGGTGTGGGTAGAATGGTGTGTGTGTTGTGTTGTGTATGGTGTGTGTATGTTCGTGATTGTGTGTTTCGTGCTTTTGGATTTCGGGGTTGTGAGTCATTTGCCTTTATAGTTTCGAGATACTGAAATTCAAGATTTCAGTATTTTGAGATTATAAAACCATATATATATATATATATATATATATATATATATATATATATATATATATATATAGATATATATATATATATATATATATATATATATATATATATATATAAAATGTATATTATTTCCTGTATTTATTTTTTTATTTTAAGCTTAGTTTCAGAGGACAGTATAGAGATGTGAACATTAGGTAATATGCAGACTAAATGTTTAAAATATCAGTTATAGCTAGGAGTTGCAGGCTGACATTTAGAATGAATAAGTGCTGAGAATTTCACTGTACAGCTCTGTACACCACTATGTCTCTGTGATTACAACCTTCTTGCTTTAGTTACCTAGCAAACAAATGGATGAACTTAACTCCTAATGCCATTTAGGTGGAAGTCTTACTTTACAGAAAGATGATGACTGTAGGTGAATATTGTACCGTTCTGTCTTTCAGGTCATAGATACTACAGGGGATTACTGGAATGATGTACTCTGAGCTGTGTTTGAGCAGCATATTTAGTATATTTGATTATTATAGTTAAACTACATTCCATTCTAACACTGCTCTCTCCTTTGTTTATTCAGACTCTATGTTGATCGCTTTTAATTGAAGATTCATTTAGAATATCATATTAAAAGATTGGAAATTGTTGCATTTGACTTCCATTGTGTTCTTTGAGTCTGATTCATAATGTGACTTATGTCATCAGCAGTTTTTGTTACAATAATAAGCTTGGTTTCCATTCAATCCATAAAGTTAGTGTTGCATAATTTACTTTTCTTGTCAAAATCATTGTAGCTTTAGTTTGAAGCTTATATTTGCAGTTTACTATAAGCTGGGACACTATAAAATAGAATACATCATTTTGCAATAGTACTTATGTTCAGCATCCCCAGCTCCTAATCTGACCTTCTTTATGACTAGTACTGATTGATGTATTGAACAGAGGTAAGAACCTGATAGATCGGTATTTGGGTCTTTCCTGCTGCTGTCACTCCTGGTTCACATAGTTGGTTTTCTATTTTTTTTTCTGGCTTATTTTCTCCTCAGTGCTTGCTAACCATCAGTCACTATCTTGTTTGTCTTGACCCCATTTTTTCCATGTCACTACGTAGTCCCCCATCATGCAAGCAAGAGCCAATAGGAAGGGTCAGTCATCTAAGCTGCCATGGAGACAGAGCTGTTGCTGGTTCACCTGATGCCTACTGCAGCTCCCAGATCTGATGCACCTCTACACTAACCTGAGGAGCAAAAACACAGTTGCTCTGTCTGAATTGGCACTTCTTCCTTCTATCCTAAGGAAGAGCAACAGCAGGTCCTCTGTATCCCATCCTCAAAAAAAAAAAAAAAAAAAAAAAAATACAGGTCTGCTGACTGTGCCCTGTAACACCTTTCGTGTGAGGCAACTACCCCCTTTGTCCCACCCTAGCTGTGTTTTTTCATGGAAGTATTTGAGACCTCACTCACATCTAACAATATGAGCAAAGATGGCATTTTCTAATTTAGACCTTAAGTCCACTCCTTGGTTACTGATGTTGTCATATATATCAACACAATGGCCTACCATGCCTTGCACCTGCAGGTGAGTATTCCAACCTACAAGATTATGCGGACTGCCATCACTGACATAGTAACCCAAGCCTCCACCTGCATATCACAAATCGACCACCTGACCACAGGTGTCACATTTCAGGGCAGGTGAGCCAGCATTAGCAACTCACTACTGTCCAGCTAAGCCCAGTTATTTCAGTGCCCAAACTGTTCATCAAACTTGGGTATCTGGGTTTTATGGCTCTATCCCCATTTACCATAGAGCCAGGCATTTTTGTGTTTAGCCATGCTCCACCTTCTGCTGTATTTTCACCATTAACATTGCAACTTTTTGTATGCTGTCTTCTGATTCCCCTTCATTTGTGTTCCCTACGTATTCCCATTCCCCATTATTTGCTAGCCTCTGACATCTTCCTGCTTGTCCACTAGTCCTCCTAGCACTTTTTTTCTCCCAGTTATTTCATAGTAACCATTTTTTATTTCTCACCTGCTCATGTGGATCTTCACCTAAACACCTTCAGAAGTATTCAGGAGTTTGGTATATGTTTATTCTTCCCAGATAAAATTTCCTATTTATGACTTACCTATTACTCCTGACATACCTTAGTCCCTTTGAACAGACAGAATATCCCAAGTATCTGTACTGTGTAATAGGTCTTGATGGCTTTTTAATCTTTTTTGCCCAGATGTTAGTAGCTTTAAAGACTTCACTGAAGTGCAGTTTCCTTTTCTTATATATGAGCCCTAGTTAGTACTTTATGACAGTTCTCCCCCTGCAGGTGTACTCATTGAGGAAGCATTCATGCAGCATGTTACCTACCCTTAAGTCTTTGCTTATGCCTGTACCATTGTTACTGTAGCATGTAATACTAGTCAGTTCTCCATCCCGATATTCTTAGCTGTACCACCACACTCTACACTGTCTGAGTTCTGTATTTTCCTATCCTGCAGCTTAAAGACAGATGAACCAGCACATCTGTTCCCAGAACATTGCAGCTACTCTCTAGCAGTTTTCTTCACCTGATAATGTGCTTGACATGAAGTCAGAAAGCATCCTAGTCTTTTTCTGGCAAGATTGTTCCAGCACTGTTCTCATACCACAGCAGTTATTGTTAGTCATGTTGGGATATTCAAAGTATCAATATGCACCCATGGAGAATAATCCTTCTCTATTAAAGGAACATATGCATCTCCTACAAGAATGAACAGATCAGTTTGGAATTACTTCCTTTACCATTCATAAATGCACTTACCTAGAGCTTCATTATTTCTGTGTGTCATCAGGGCACTTATCAAAACTAACATCCACTCCATCTCTCTGTTGTGTGCCTCTGAAACATCCTAACATCAACAGACCCTGCTGCTCATGAGCTACAGATATACATAATGTGTTTGGCAGCCCCAGCACCAGATGTTTTCCATGTATTAATCAGCATGAAAAACAGTAGCATTAATATCAAATAGTGTTAATGTAGGTATATTGAAGCAGTAGCTAAATTAATTCCTTGTAGCTGTCTTCTCTTCCCAGTGATTAAAGATAAGTGAGGTGGTGTCACCATGTTGTTGCTGCCATCAACACCGTCCTGTCAACTTGTTCTGGCCTGTTGATTTGCATGGCTACCCGACCCTTTTCAAATGAGTACTACAGCTGCTCTCCAATTAAAGTGAAGTACTCCCTGATGTTACCATTACATTGAGAACTTTTGGCACATAACCTTTCTCAGGTCACTGATTAGGATATTCTCAGAAAAGCAGTAATAATTATGGGTATATCAACACTGTAGTTTATAAAGGGCCTTGCATGGTCTCCCCATGTCTGAGTTTTCCCCTTTCTTCCCACCATCTAAAAAATTGCCAGTTGATGGATTGCATTGCATTTATCCTTGTCCTTGTGATTTATGTCATGGCTGAAAAGGGTCTGAGAAGGACCATTTCACTTAACCAGTTAACAGATTAATCAAATAATGAAGTAATCACATAGAAAAGTGATAATGCCCTTGATTTATTCAGTATATTGCTAAATAATACTGTTTGTGCTGACTCTTGATTATTACTTTTAATTTACTATTTTAATATTACATTCCCTAGGTTGTGACCAAAAAAAGTCCACAATGTATCTCTTTGTTCAAATAGAATAATTTTTTTTCTTAAAATACTTTAACTTTTCTTCACAGTAGCAATTGATGGTACAATATTTTCTTCTAAAATGATTACCTTATCTTTGCCTGTTTTTATTTGGTTTGTTTCATTTTTTTATGTTTTGCAGATTGCCTGGTGATGTTGCCTTAGCTGTCTATGCAGTGGGAGCACAGACAACTGAAGGCTGGGACTTCCTTTTTCAGAAGTACCAGGCTTCTCTGTTCAGTGCTGAGAAGAGTCAAATTAAGGTAGCTTTGACAATCAGCAGAAATCCTGAAAAACTACAGTGGTGAGTATGTCTGCAGTCTAACACAAGCATTCGCATTTATGAGGCTTTATTTTACCTTATACTAGAGAGAAAACTCTGATTAACTTACAGAAAACCAATTTGGAGAGAAGCAGCAAAACTGGTCAGTGGAGCTAAATAGTGATTTAATAAACACACACATATACACACATTCATGCATATACATGCACTCACACGCAGTGTTGTCTTAATTATTCATTTTATGCTAACACACTGGAGTAGTTGTCTGAAGTAAGTACAACTCATTCAGGTTTCCTAATGTATGGGTAAGTATTTCAGGCATGTTAACAGATTTTATGTCCTGCAGATCAAGGAATGAGTGTACATATTTGAAAGACCTTTGGCTGTGCCAGCAAAGGACAGTGGCCAACAGATGACAGTTCATAAGCACTGTCTTTTTTTTTCATATCCTGTTTTTGAGTTTTATTGCTGCTGCTGTCAGCATATAATGCAAATGGAGGAAAGCCTTAGGCAAGTAAAATTATTTAGAAAGCGATACAAGGTTTCTTGACATACATTGATATGTCTCTGATCTCCTGTTATCATTTGGGATTGACATTACACTTGCCGAGCATGTAGCAGTAAGACAATGATATGAACAAAAGCAGTATTACATTTCTGATAGAATATTGTATGTGCATCACTTACAGTAGTTTTTCATATATTATTCAATGAGTTTACAAGGCAGAGTCAGTCCATGGTACATAATTACCTTGCCATTGCCCACCATTATAGGGCATATTCTGCCTCCTAGAGGGCAAAACAAGTCAGGTTTGGGATGAATTTACTGGTACCAAACAATTGCCAAGATTTGTGCTTTTCAAAGAAGCAAGGCATCACTCTGTTTTATGTGTATTGGCAAATTAATCCAGAGATGGAGGAAGCAGTGAGTAATTTATTCCTCTAACCAGGGCCAGATTAACAAAGGGGCAGATGGAGCTCCATTTCCAGGCCCATATCTAAAACAGACCTCAATACCGCTACTCCAAGTTTAGTCTGAAATCTTGTGCTATTGTCACACCAAATAAATACGCCCCTTGTCATTTTCAGGTCCAGGCCCATGTGGCCCATAAAACAGCACTACCTCTAGTGTAACTTATTTTATCTGTTTACGGAGATTCAAGTCTTTTGTTCAAGTGTTTCTGGAATCATTTGTTTTATAGAGAACAAAGATATTTGTATCCTTAAAAATATGGAATACTAGACATAAATCACCATGCAGGAGTCCATAAGAGACAGTATAGAGATGGAGTTTCAAACCTGTTGGTACCTGAGGTTCTTTAGTCTGATGATCTTCTCAGTTAGGAACCTCTGTGGTATTTCCAGCTGTTTGATGTGTTTGGATAGATGCATACATACAAAAAGGCACCATATTCTGTAATTTTTCTGATGAGTACAGAGTATAGAGTAATTGTATATTTGTTTGACTGTAATGAGATACCTTTAGTTATTATTTTTTCTAGTTAGAAAGATTTCCTGGTTGTTGCTATTACATGGAATTCAAACAAACGGGAGTTGCCCACAAAGATGCGAAGATCTCTGATAACCGTTATCTGTCTAAAGTGTAGTGCTGTCTGTACTGCTACTGAGATTATGTTTAACAAAGGTGACAATGCAGTACTACTTTGCATTTAATTTTTCTCCTTTCTAATACACATTTGACTTATATGATTTAGTCCTTGCAGCAGTATCATGGTATCAGACACTGAGCAATGACAACACCCAGCCTGCAGCCATCAGAAATTTAGATAGCTTTATATCTGGGTTACTGATATGGAGATGTGGTAATATGATGCTGAAAAAGAGGACTCCCATTACTGAGGTTTGTGGAATGCTACTAGCCAGCTTTTTGCATTTTTGAGGTGGCACTTCCTACTTTAACTTCAAGGGTTGTAGCCGTCAGCCAGTTTGCTACACGTATTAAATCATAAGGGTCTGCATTTATATCTCCAAGCTTATTTGCAGTTCTGGCATGGGCAATAGTGTCAAAATCCTTGGCAAGATGCTGATACACTTGTGAAATGCATGGCTGGTGTTTACAGCTTTACTGACTTTCACAAAGAAGTTTACCAAATTAAGTACATGTAATCTCCCTTCGACAAAATCATTTTGTTGCTGGTCCAGAGCAATAAGATTTTGCCTTTGCAAATTAGGCTTGTTAGGCCGATAGGTTTATAGTTTCTAGGATCTGAGGTGAAGCACCCCCTCTATGCACAGGCATAATGATAGCCATTTTCCATATCTTGAGAACATATCTCGTGGCTATGGTTAAGTTGATCAGTTTTAGGTGGGGTTCAAAAAGGGCTTGTTTGGAGCTGTCCTTTCTCTTTTTTTAGACATACAGCAAATCATTTTTAACTTGCCTGCTTCAGACTCAAAAAATTCCCCTCTCATACTTGGATCTGATGTTGTCTCTTTCATTCGCCTCACCACTGAGTCTTGGATCCATCCTCAGATCCGATCAGGCCTTTCCAAAAGACTGAAGCCTCATGTCTCAACCTTTTCCCTCTCCCATAATACCCTACGTCTCCACTAACTCCTCAGATGTTGTTTGCCACCTTCCACATTGGGCGTGATTACTGTTGCTGTCTTGAGCTGGGATAAGTAAATATTAAAGCTTTACTTTTGTTTTATCTTCTTACTACATATGTAGATATCTTTAGCTTTTGTGTGGCTTAGCTTCTTTTCCTCCCCTCCTACAATCTTTGGCATCAGAGCTTCCCTTCCCATCTTGCTTTTTCTTCCCTGTTCAGCCTTTGGCCTTTCTGCTAACAAACCTTTGCTTTGTGTGCATGAGTGACACTGGTCTCATGTTTCTTTTTCTGGTGATGTTTGCCTTGTGTGTGGAG
Organism: Protopterus annectens; assembly: GCF_019279795.1. Classification (NCBI taxonomy): domain Eukaryota; kingdom Metazoa; phylum Chordata; order Ceratodontiformes; family Protopteridae; genus Protopterus; species Protopterus annectens. Next base: position 714,011,604 of record NC_056730.1, on the reverse strand, counting down.
TGTTGCAAGCATGGCAGATAGACTAACAGGTTTTAAGAGATGCACCTCTTGTGGGCATAAAATTCTGAATTCAGATGCCTATGAGAGATGTGTCTATTGCTTAGGTTCTGAGCATCTGGATCAGGATTGTAATGTCTGCGCAGGGTTCAATCCCCACGCCTTGGCTGACAGGAGGAATAAATTGATCCTTTAGGACTTATTGGTAGCCTCTGGAAATCTGACCCCCAGACCTGGTTCTTCCAAGGAGCATAAAGATCATAAGGAGCCCAGGAAATGATCCCCCTCAGCCTCCCCAGGGTTATCAACTGTCCCACCCGAAAAGCTGACAAAATTATTGGATCTGACTAAGTTAGACCTGAGAAAAACTAGACCTTCAGATCCAAGATGTTCCTCTGATCAGACACTGTTTGCGCCAGACATTCCTTCTCCCAGGATCCCTGTCACACCAGATCCCAAGGTTTCGGATCTGATGGACATTGTGGATGTCTGAAGTTCCCCTTCTACCTTGGATCTGAGGGCCCTGGACTGTAGGTTTTGGAGCCATACCCTTAGGCAGAGCAAGTTCCCCTTGCCTGTTACAGCCTTCAGAGTGGCTCACTCCCCGGCTAAGTCGGGCCATTCATCCATACCCTCCAGGTCTTCCAAGATGTCCTGATCCAAGATGGCCAGAATGATGCAGAGCTTGCTGAAGGCTCAGATCGAGATAGGACTGTTGCAATTTCTGTCCCATCTTGGATCTGTGAGAGACCCATCACCACTAATAGCCTCTCCTCTTCCGATCTGACCCTCTGCTTTGGAAATCCAAGATCTGGGTACCCAGAGAGAGAGAGAGATGTCATCAGAGCGGGGAATAGTCCTTTTCTCGACTCTGGCAGTGTCCCAGACTGGCTTGGGACTGCTGCTGTTGTAGCCAAGTGGGTCCCGGACCCAAGACGTTGGTGCCAACTCTGGGGGATTGGTCTCAGTTCTGACTTGGTCAGATCTGTCCCTTCCTCTCGGCGCTTAAGCTTTCAATAGCACAGGGCCGGTGTCCTCTGGAGCCTTAGGATCCGGGATGGTGTCTGCCTTCCCTCCTCAGGCACATTCAGCTCCTAGGAAGGAAGGGGAAGGATCCCCGGATCCGTCGACTTTCCGGGTGGCAGAGAGGGCATTCTCTAGATCTAGAGCCGCATCTCCTCCTTCCCAGGGTCCAGGTCAGCTCCTGTTCGATCCAAGCCTTGCTACCGCTCATCCTTTTCTTTGGTCAGCCTGTCCAAGAGGTCCTCCAGACCCCCTCCTTTACAAGGGGGTCCCTCATTCTTCTGAGTCCTCCTCTGAAAGTTCCACAGGAGAAGTACCCAGGAAGAGAACATGCAAGAGGAAGTACATAGACTCCACCTTGGAGATACACTTTAGAGATATTTTAGAGATCCTGAAACAGAAAGGTGGGCGGTCTGTCCAACCCCCCTTTTCCAAGGAATCGGTCTATCTGGAGGCATTAGGGATGGGCCCATCGACATCTTGGGTGACTCCACCGGCGGATGAACTTATCGACCTGGTGTCCCGCCAGGCTTGGATGGAGTCTGACACCATGGAGCCCATCCCAAGTGAGCGGATAAATATTTGAACCAGCCCACCAATCGTCTTCCCTGGAGTAAGGGTGACCCAGCTGATGCTATCATAGGGTCAGCAGCCACTAAGAAGGAGCTGCCAAAACAAAGCTTTAATGTCCATCCCCCAGCAAGGAGTCTTGGGCACTGGACAGACATGGGAAGAATGTTTACACTTCAGCCACTTTTTCACTAAGAGTTTTGAATTATCTGGCCTATTATACTCGTTTAAAAAGGAGGCCTGGTTCAAGAGCTTACCAACTCCCTTTTGGGTCCATGTTGGTGGAGGACCTCGAGAAGCGTCTCCCCAACTGGCCACCCTTTTCTCCCTAGCCAATTCTTTGATGAGGCTGATTTCCAATATGACGGAAGGCACCTCACGAGCAGCGGGATCAGGCATAGCCCTTAGGAGACATGCCTGGTTGAGGCTTTGTAGGTTTGTGGAACCCTTCAAGGCATCTTTTATTAATGCCCCATTTAATGTTTCCTTGTTTAGACTATCAGTCAAGGAGATGCTCACCCACAGTGAGCAAGAAGGAAAGACCCTATGTGCCATAGGGTTAAAGTTTTCTTCCCCTCAAAGGACCTTCTCTAGGAACCGATTTAGCAGGAAGATGTGGTTCAAGAAATCACTGGGTCCTTTCCAAGAATCTCACAAGGATTCCTCATCCAGAAGCAGAGGGTGGAGATTTAATGGAAGGCGCTGCCCCAGTGGTAGAGTGGGTCTGCAGAATTAGGGGTTTAGAGAACCTTTCTCAGACCAGCCCTATGCCCATATTGGACCTGAGAAGATTGAATCTGTTTGTCAAGAAGTCAAAATTTCCCATGGTGATGGTTCAGTCCATTCTGCTTGTACTGTGCAAGGATGATTGAATATGCTCTATAGATCTCCAGGATGCTTACTATCACATAAAGATCCACAGACGGTCCAGGAGACACTTGCTCTTCTGACTGGGAGCCAGTAGTTATCAGTTCAGAGCACTGCCTTTTGGACTCACCACAACCCCCCCCCCCCCCCCAGGTATTTACCAAATGAATGACAGTGGTGGCAGCTCACCTGAGACTGCAAGGATTCCAGGTGTTTCCATACTTGGACGATTGGCTCCTAACTGCACCTACAAAGCATCAGCTGGGTCAAGCAGTATAGTTCTTATTATACCTATTCAACCAGCAGGGATTACTATAAACATGACAAAGTTAAACTTGACTCTGTTCAGACATAGAATTCATCAGAACAAAGTTAAACTCTGTCACTCAGGTAGCATCTTTACCCACTTTCTCTCTCTCTCAGGCAGCAGGTCCAGTCCTTGCTAGACACACCCAACCCTTCAGCAGTTCTTATCTTGAAAGCCATGGGCTCCATGTCAGATGCCATCTTAATGGTTCCACTAGCTAGATTTTTCATGAGAGTGCTTCAGTAGACTCTGTCAGCCCAATGGTCCATTCTGTTTCACCCTTTGAGTCATCGGATCAAGCTGTCTCAAGTCTGCGGACGACATCTTCAATGGTAGCTCATCTCAGATTACCTTATTTTAGGCAGGCCATTCTCTCTTCCCCCTCTAACAGCCACAGTGACCACAAATGCCTGCTTGTTGGGGTAGAGAGGGACATTACCCAGGCACATGGTCCCCAATAGAGACCAAATTGCACATCAGCGTCCTGGAGATGAGAGCAGTCCTACAATCACTGCAAGCCTTTCAGGATTGGCTCCCACTGGGAACAATAGCAATTCACTCAGACAATATGTCAGTAGTCTGGTATATCAACAAGCAGGGGGGAACACGTTCATACCTGTTATGCAGAAAGACCATGAGAGTGTGGGAATGCGCAATCTCTTCCAACTGATTTCTCCTTGCAACGCACATTCCCGGGGAGACAAACGTGTTAGCAGACAGACTAAGCAGATCCATCTTGAGTCCACATGAGTGGTCCCAGAATCAAACAATAGCAGATCGAATTTTCACCTGTTGGGGCCTACCTTTCTGAGACCTGTTTGCTTCCCCATTGAGCAACAAATGCAACAGGTACTTTGCCCTGATCCCTCCAAAGGGGGAGTCACCCAGGGATGCTGTAGTCCACAGTTGGCCCTCTGGTCTCTTGTATGCTTACCTTCCAATTCCCCTGATTCTGAAAGTTCTTCAGCAAGCCAGCAGGTTGAAGAGTATGCTAATCCTCATTGCCCCCTTCTGGCCTTGTAAGGTATGGTTCCCCTTTTACAGTCTCACGCAAGGTATCCACCATGGATACTGGATCCCACAAATGATCTGATTTCTCATCCAGTGGAACTTCAGCCTCCCAATCTCAGATCCCTCAGATTTATCACTTGATTTCTCCACTTCCAATGATTTTAAGGCAGTCCAGGCTAGCTTCCCCAGTCCGTAACATAGTACTTGCTTCGCAGAAGCCTTCTACCAAAAAAGTGTACCATAGTTAGTGGAAGAGGTTTTCCATTTGGGCCTTAGACAGGAAAATGGACCCTTTTTCTGCTCCAGTTTTTGCCATTCTTTTCTTTCTAAGCTCGCTGTTCCATCAAGGGGCTAGTTTTTCCACAAGTAAGTTGCAACTGGTGGCAATTGCCAATTTTCATGCCACAGAGGATCGACCACCCATCTCTACCACTAGACTGTGTAAGGCCTTTATGAAGGGAATTTTCCTACTCAGGCCCCCTCCCCCCATTAAGGATCCTTCTCCACCATGGGATTTGGCCTTGGTTTTGCAATACCTCGGCCAGAAACCTTTTGAACTGACTGCCTTCTCTGATCTAAAGTTTTTGTCTTGGAAGACTATCTTCTTGGTGACGATTACTTCTGCCAAGAGAGTTTCAGAACGTCAGGCCTTGTCTTCAAAACTGCCATGCATAAACTTTTTCAATGATAGGGTTTCCTTGAGAATGAAACCTTCCTTTATGCCTAAAGTGGCCACTGAAACAAATCTTAACCAGTCTATCCATCTGCCAGTTTTTTCCCTAACTGTTCCAACAAGGGTGAATACATGCTTCATTTACTCCGATGTTCATAGACAATTGTGTTTCTATCTGCACAGAACAAAGAACTTCAAAAAGTCGGTACAGTTATTAATTTCTTTTTCACCCAGTCGTTTAGACAGAGCAGTGTCAAAAGTAACTCTGGCGAAATGGATTACTAGCTGTATATCCATTATTTATTCATTGAAAGGAATAGCAATTCCTTGTTCCCCAAAAGCTCATTCCACACGGTCGATATCCACTTCCTCAGCTTTTTCATCTAGGACTTCTATTGATGAAATTTCCGCTGCAGCAACCTGGCCAAATTCATTTACTTTTGTTTCTCATTACAAATTGGATGTCATCTCCAGGAATAGAGCATCCTTTGGCTCCATGGAGCTCAGTCATATCCTTCCTTAAGGGCTTCCCAGGGAACCACGTAGCTGAGGATTCTGACCCAGTGGTGAGGATAAATGATAGAGACAACTTAGGAGTTATGTATTTACCATAACTTGATATCTTTGTTGTCTTCGTATCCTCACATCCCACACTAGCTTCCCCCTTCTTTTTTGTCTGGCATAACTTGGAGGATGCCAGAACCTATAGGTTCCTTGTCTTGAGGTCCAGGTTGGGCAATGCTATTGTTTTGGCTGCTCCCGTTAGGGGTCGCCACAGCAGATCAACTGTTTCCATTTCTTCCTGTCCTCTGCATCTTGCTCTGTCACACCAACCCACCTGCATGTCCTCTCTCACCACATCCATAAACCTTATCTTAGGCATTCCTCTTTTCCTGTTACCTGGCAGCTTCATCTTTAGCATCTTTTTCCCAGTATACTCTGCATCTCTCCTCAGCACACATCCAAACCAACGTAATCTTGCCTCTCTGGCTTTGTCTCCAAACCTTCCAATCTGGGCTGACCCTCTAATATACTTATTCCTAATCTTGTCCATCCTCGTCACACCCAGTGCAAATCTTAAGATCTTCAACTCTGCCACGTCAAGCTCTGACTCCTGCCTTTTTGTCAATGCCACTGTCTCCAACACATATAGCATAGCTGGTCTCACTACCCTCTTGTAGACCTTCCTTTTCACTCTTACTGGTACTCATCTGTCACAAATCACTCCTGACACTCTTCTCCACCCACGCCATCCTGACTGTACTCTCTTCTTCATCTCTCTTCCACACTCACCATTACTCTGAACTGTTGATCCAAATTATTTAAACTCACCCACCTTCGCCACCTCTACTCCCTACATCCTCACCATTCCTCTATCCTCCCTCTTATTTACACACATATATTCTGTTTTAGTCCTGCTGACCTTCATTCCTCTTCTCTATAGAGCATATCTCCACCTCTCCAGGTTCTCCTGCATCTGTTCCCTACTCTCACTACAGATCACAATGTCATCTGCAAACATCATAGTCCACGGGAACTCCTGTCTGATCTCATCTGTCAACCTGTCCATCACCGTTGCAAATAAGAAAGGGCTCAGAGCTGATACTTGATGTGATCCCACCTCCACCTTAAACGCATCCGTCACTCCCACCGCAGATCACTCCGCTGTCACACTACCCTGGTACATATCCTGTACCACTCTTACATACTTCTCTGACACTCCCGACTTCCTCATGCAGTACCACAACTCCTCTCTAGGCAGCCTGTCATATGCTTTCTCTAAATCCACAAAGACACAATGCAACTCCTTCTGACCTTCTCTGTACTTCTCCATCAACACTCTCAGAGCAAACAATTGCATCTGTAGTGCTCTTTCCTGGCATGAAACCATACAGCTGATCACTAATCATCACCTCCCTTCTTAACCTAGCTTCCACTATTCTTTCTCATAACTTCATGCTGTGACTGATCAGTTTAATCCCTCTGTAGTTAGCAGCTCTGCACATCACCCTTATTCTTAAAAAATCGGTACCAAAACACTTTTTCTCCATTCCTCAGGCATCCTCTCACTTTCCAAGATTTCATTAAACAATCTAGTTAAAAACTCCACTGCCATTTCACCTAAACACCTCTCTCTCTCTCTCTCTCTCTATATATATATATATATATATATATAAATCATTCCTTCTGTTGGTTCATCTGTTCAACAAATTCGATCTGAGCAGTTAGTGGAGTTGCAGGGTTTGAGTCATGAGGCATCAGTCTTTTGGAAAGCCCAGATCAGATCCATGCATTGATCCAAGACTCAGTGTTGACAACAAATGAAAGAAGACAACACACATACCAAGTTATGGTAAGCATATAACTCCTAATTTCTTCTCCTTCACATAGGATTAAGTGCTCCTATGATGCCATACATGCTCTCTGTTGAACAGCACAAGGTTTGTAATGTGTAGGTAAGCCTGCCTTAGGTTACATAGTCTCCCATAGGATGACAAAAAACAGATTCTGTTTTTTTTTTTTTTTTTTTTTTAAACAAGAAACATCTTTATTAAATTATCATGTGTGGCATAGGCAATCGTATATCTATATAAATCAAATAAACAATGCCGATACAATCTCAGTTCCAAACAACACACATTACAAACCATGATAACCACAACTGTAGCTGCAAACATTATACATCACTTATACTATATCCAGTCATTGCCAGTCAACCAATACATAGCTCATTCAAATCCTGCCTTCTTTTAAACTTTGTTTTTCCTCTGCATGTGTTGATCCCACAATTTCCATTTTTCCTATGTAATTTGCTCCTACCCTTTTCTAAAGATCACAATTCCAGTTGTTTTATCTCTGTTACTATCTTTGTTACTTCTAGTAAGGTTGGTTTAGACTTTGATTTCTATTTTCCAGTAATTGCTTTTTTGGCAGCAATCATAATTAGGCTCAGCAATGCCTTACTATGTCTAGGCAATTCCGATTCTGCATCATAGCTCAAAAATAATTTCCTTAGTTACACCAGTTTTCTCACCCAGTATCTCCGACAAAGCAGTCTGCAAGGAATTGTTAAAGTCTGCCAATTCATTACACTCCCAGAAAATATGTTTCTAGTTACATCTTTCTTCTCCATCACACCTCCAACATTTACTATCTACCTGAGGAAAAATTCTATGGAGTCCAATTGGAGTACAAAAATACATGCATAAACACTTCCAAGCAAAGATCCTAAATCTTCTAGACTTTGTTGCATATTCGGGAAGCATACATATATCCCCCATTGTTTCTTTGTGAGTTGCTTATCTAGTCTCTCTAACCTCTTCTGATTCAATTTTGTAGTTATCATACAATATTTTGTATGCTGTACTAATTATTTCTTTCTTAACAACAATTATTGTTCTGGATTATGTTAACAACTCTACCAGTGCTGGTCTTTCGTTTAGGATCCCCCTATTTCTTTTTCTTTGACTATACTCTGATATCACTCCTTAATAGGGAAGGCACTCTCTAACTTGCAGTGCAAGTAAGATCTTGGCATTTTCCCATTCTGTTACCTTTCTCTCTCTAGTTATTTGCTTCAAATACCTTGGTTCCTTCGCCAGTTTTCTCCAATAAGTTCCAGCCCCCTCTTACCTATTGGCTGTATCCCTAATTGTATTCAGCCCTATTGGCAGAATCTCCTTTCTCCATTCCCATGCTGGCTTAGTTCTTAGAATACTTTTTGGTACTTAATATAATATTCTGTATGATTATTGTTATTCTCCTTAAAGGTCTGCATCCAAAATCCCAGTCTTTCCTTGTTTTTCGAGCTCTCCCTCTGTTTCATCATCATCTCTTTCCACTATGAATTATAGTTTTCTACTTGTGCTCTGTATAGGAGCCTTAACTTAACTGTGTTGCTCTGAAATACCCCTTCAAATCAGGTAATCCCAATCTGCCCTGTTCTGTTGGAAGAATTAGTTTATCCCACTTGACACTTGCTGTCTTCCCCTCCCACATAAAATCCTTCAGCTCTTTATTAACTGCTATCCACAACTTCTCCTCTGTTTGATAAAATTAAGTCTAAGGGGACTAAAAACATTTTAACTGCTTGTATCTTACTATTGATATCCATATAACTGAGCTTCCATTTTTTCCATTTATGTATTATCTTTTGTTTAGTCTCTTTCCACAAATCCTTAGCTGTCACACTGGAATAATTTTTAATCCATACTCCTGAATACTTCATTTGATGATGTCCCAATGTGTATGGATTTTGCTGAACCAATTTGTATGTGAGTACATAATTTAACACTATTGCCTTTGTTTTAGCTTCATTAATTTTGTATCCCAAAAAGATTTGAAATTGCTTTAATATGTTCCACAGCACTGTAATGTCCCTTTCTGGTTTTGTCAGGTATAAAATAATGTCGCCTGCAAATAGAGCCAGCTTTTCTTGACTACCATACCAGTTATATCCTTGAATTTCTGAGTCCCTTATTTTGTTTGCCAGTGGTTCTAAATGTAATGCAAATAACAAAGGAGAGATACGACTCCCCTGCCTGCTTCCTCTACTCAAGCAGAGATTATCAGAGAGGACTCACCCACATTAATTTTTGCTTCCAATCTCCCATATATCCTCCTATTCAACCTTAGAATTTTATCATGGAATGCAAATGCTTCCATTGCTCTGCTCATAAAGTCCTAGCTTACTCTGTCATATGCTTTCTCTGCATCAAGACCCACCAACAACAGTGGTATTTTCTTACATTCTGCTTCCCTCTGGATCATCAGCATTCTGTTAATGTTGGCAAATGTTTGCCTCCCCTCCACAAAACCACATCGATCCATATCTGTCAATTATGGCATCAGTTTTGCCATTTTAGCCATTATAGACATAAACAGTTTATAATCATGGTTTAGTATTGAAATGGGCTTGTATAAAACTTGATCTGGTGGATCTTTACCCTCTTTAGGTATTATAACTACCACCGCTTTCATCCAGGATGTTGGTACTTCTCCTCTTAAAATAGTGTTAAACAAACTCCTAGTACTGAATTCACATCTCACATGCCAAATATTTTCATACATTTCTTTAAAAATCTAACCTCCTTTGTTATATTTTCCCTTCTGGGCCCCCTAGACACATCTTCATTGTTGCAAATCAAATACCAGTCCCCAGTGTAAGTAATATTCTTGGCTGAAAGCTGCTTATTTCTCCCAGAATTTTCTTAAGCTCCATTATAATAGTTTTGGTGGAATATAAATATATGCCAGCATAATCCTCCTCCCTTGCCAGTAGCCTCTTAGTACTAAAAAGCTACCATTATTGTCTTTTTTTATCCTGTTCTATTACTATTGGAGCTCCCCTTGCAACTAATATAAATACTTCTCTCTTCCTTTGACCCAGGTGTTCTGCTGAATAACCATCCTGAAAACCTTTCTTTATCAAATTCACATTTTCAATTCTTTCCAAATGTGTCTTCTGTAGCATAGCTATCTGCACACTACATTTTTAATATAGCTCACTACTCTATTTTGTTGTATTTATCTGTGAGACAATTACAATTTGAAGACATTATAGGAAGCATCATATTCTTGAGAAATTATTATACCCACATTTTATGTATAACATCTTTTTTTCTTAAATATCTAGTTCCAGCTTTTGTGTTACATGTGTGTACTGTTTAGCAGGTTAATCTTTTATACAGTTATTTCTTGTCTTCTCCATTTGAGCCTATGTTACATCTTACAGAACTTTTTTTATTGAAAATCTCAAACAAACACACACACACAAAACACCCCCTAAAACCTATTAACTTCATAATAACAGACAAAACTATGTACATCTTCAAATATTGCACAGATGTTCCACACTGACAGCCGCACATACAGACTTGAGCTAACCTAAAAGAAAGGTGTTATGCACAGCATGTGGTTCTAGTAAATGCTGTGCGGTTTTGTCTTATCTTTACAGCTCGCTTAGCTAGGAAAACACTTGAATGCTTTTAGAAAACATTTCTCAAAGGCATTTCTTTTTATCAGATTGTCTGCTAAAGACATGGGAACCAGACACAAAACTGTTTACTAGAAAGAAAGCCTTATAATATTTAGCATGTTTTCATTTACTTGCTTTCTCTTTAAACTTGTTACTAGATGAAGCTAATAGCCTTAGCCCAGTCATTTCCCTATGCAAGAATGAGAAAAAGCACACTTATTTTTCTTTTGTAATGCTCTTTTAACCAGATTTTGTTTTACATTGCACTGCCTACATTTCTCAAAACTGAACAAGGAGAGACAGAGAAGAAGGGAGAAAGAAAAAAGAAATAAACAGGAGCACCTATTTACATTAGTATCCCAATTACACTTAAAATAACTGAAAAGAAAATCATGCATTATTTAAGTAGTACTATTAAAAAAATGTTTTACTTACAGTTAACTTTCTCCCTCTTCTTCCCGTCTGGTGAGCATTTTTCTGAACATTAATAACATGAATTGCTTTGTAATCCCAAATTTCTCAGTCTCCAAGTTACTGATTTGATTCTGCAGATGTTTAATGACACGAAGTATGGCATATGCTTTAGAGTCCCCTACAAGTTTAACAAAGTCCAAGAAAGTCCATTATTTCAAGATTTTCTTGTTCTATTCCTGTTCATCTCCATCTCCCAAACCCTGTATCTGTTTCATTTCCAATGTACTCTTGATTCTTCTAGTCAACTATGGTGCTTTTCCCCTCTCTCAAGCATTTTCTTTTGAAACACTGGAAAAGGTTTCAGTGGCACAGTCTCTGTATGATCTTTATTACCAGAAGTATAAGAACCAGAATCTCTTTCTGTTTCACAGCTCACTTTTTGTTAGACAAATTTTATATTTCTTCCTTAGCATGTACTTCATCAAAAAATGATTTTGTTCCTCCAAGGAAAAATATTATGAAGGTAGCTTTGTACAGCAGTTTGAATCTCACACCTGATTCTCGACATTTCCTATATAATGGAATAAATGCATTCCTTTTCTGCCTGGTGTACAATGAGTAGCCATTCTCTACAAACAGTCTGCTGTCTCCCTCTTTTAGTTCTGTGTTCTTCTGCCACATTTTTGTCAGACTCAGCTCCTGCTGGTAATATTGCATCTTTACTTTTAAAGACCTAGGTTGTTTTCTCATAGCCAGATTTTGACCATGCACACAATCTGTTATGCAAATCCCTGATTCTAAATGCTTCTGTGGAAAAAGATGTCCTTTTTGATAGCTCTTCGGCTTAGGTTGCTAGACATTTAGAAGCAGGGGTAATTTAATACAGGGAGAAAAACAGCTTTTTCTGTCACTGTTTCATAAATATAGCAAAAGATATACCTCTAGCCCTGGACATTTCTTCAAGATACTTTTCAAACCAGTTCAACAAAAGCCCAGTAAACAACAATATAAAATGAAATGGCAAGAAGACCCCAAGCAGAAAACGGATGATCCCAAGGACTCCAAAGAGAGTGCAAGACTATTTAAGCACTCCCTCCCTTCCCAACCCCAGTCATTTCCTAAAATAGCAGGCAATCTGTCACTTTCCCTGCACCTTTGGAAACAAATAATCATTTCTTAGGTACTAAGAGTGGGTTTACTTTATTTACGCGAAAGCGTAAAAACCGCAAATACATATGGATCGAACCATATGCATCGAAAGTGCAAGCGGTCGAAAACTGTAAACTGAAATCTCCGTAGTTAGAGGTTTCCATTTACTTCAATGTAGGGCGATCTTGGAGTTGGTATATTTAAGTAGTGCGGGTGTGGGGGATGCAGGGGGGCTTGCCCCTCTGCCTGCATCTTTTTTTTTTCTGTGTATTTTTTTTTCTTTATTAACTTTTGAACGTTTAAGAGTTCGATGCATATGTGTCGATCTTTATGCATTCGAACTTTTGAACGTTCGAGTTTATAAAGTAGACCCCTAAGAATAATTCAAAAGCATTACAAATGACAGAGGCAGTCCATTCCATAGTTAGGAATACCACTTCCTACAGGAAACCAGACCAGAGTCTTTCAGAAATGCTATCTCAAGGTGTTATAAAGTGTTCTTCCATCCCAGCAGGGAAAGGATTTTACTCCAAAATGTTTTTTGTACCCAAGAAATAGGGCAGATGGAGACCAGTTTTGAATCTTTCAGCTATGGCTTCCTTTCTAATTATTCCAAAGGTCAGGATGTTATCTCTACAGTCCCTTTTCCCTGTTCTTTCCCAGTTTTTGTTAGTGACACTAAACATCAAGGATGTACATCACAGCATTCCAGTACACAAACATTGCAGGCTTATTTAAGATTTTTTATGTCTGTATTACATTTTCTATTTACACCCTTGCCTTTTGGACTTTCTACATCTCCAGTAGTGTTTACAAAATTACTACCTCCAGTAGCTGTCTTTTGCAGATTCAGGGAATCCACATTTACCCTTACCTGGGTAATTATCTCATCAGCAGCAGCTTCTCAGACACTCAGGCATCCCCCTTTTCTTCATAAATCTCTTTTGAAGTCTAGATTTCAAACTAAACTTAGGGAAGTCTTCCCTAGTTCCATCTCACAAGTTAACATTTCTGGAATGCCTCTTGGACACCCCTCTTGTAATGGCTCACCTTCCTCCAGAGACCGTTCTTAGATCTGAATCACCATTCCATTTCCACAGCAGTATAGTTCCTCAGAAATGTAGGCTACATAATTTTGACTGTTCTCCTTGTCCATTTAGCCAGACTTCATATGAAGAGGATTCAGTGGTCCCTCAGATCTGATTGGACTATGTCTGGATAACCGTTTCCATAAGGATTAAAGTTTTGGGGATTTGGGATCCTCACTTCACCAAAAAAAGAACATTGACCTCAAATAAACACTGGCTCCGATAAATGCATTAAAAGCTTTGAATTAGTTGCAGACTCCAAGCCCACAGTTGATAATTACAGACAGCACCACACTGATGTGGTACTTAAACAAGAGGAGAACTAGATCCTGCCCCCTGTGTAGATTGGTCATGATTGTCTGGGAGGTTGCAACTCAGTCATCCTCAGAGCAGAACACAGCTGCAAATTGACTGCGCAGATGCAGGATAGACCATCAAGAATGGATGTTACACCCAGATGTCTTCCAGGACATTCTCCACATGTGGGGGGCTCCTCAAATAGATCTATTTGCTTCTGTTCACAGCAGACCATTAAAGGCATTGTTTGTTAGTTACATTAGACCCAAACATAAGTATGGAATAATAATAAACCTTATAAGAAAACAAGCATGAGTAAACTAGAAAGCATACAGAGGAAATATAGCAAAGGCATCCATGGATGTGAAAATTTAAGTTATTATGAAAGACTAAAATATGTGAACTTGTACAGTGTCTCTTACAGATCTCTAAGAGGAGATCTTATTCAGGTAAATACAGCATTTAGAGGCAACTACCCCTGGGAATGTTTGGGGTTATCAAAAAGTACTAGAGAATCATCAGACAACCTATGTAGATGATTCTATAGGAATGAGAAGTGTACAGTTAAGGAGAGGTGAATTTAAACTAAAAGATGAAAAGTTCATATTTTTGGACCAAGATAGTGGACTACGTACATGCTGGTTTACAAAGTCCATTGAACACGTCGGAGAAACAGGTAAATACAGGTTTTGTAAGACGGAATTGGAAACAGTTGCACATCTTGTTGCTAGTTGTGATATACTAATGGCAGAAGGACTGCATACTGAAAAGCATAATAATGTAGCAAGACTGTTGTATTGAGAATTGTGCAAACATTATAATATTGAAGTAGCTAAAAAACTGTGGAAACACGAGCCACAATGCATTATAGAAAATTATGACGTTTATATCACATGGGATCACCCATTACCAACAGTTCAAAAAAACAGATACAAGAAAACTAGATGTAGTAGTCCATGGAAAGATGACAAAAGTAGCACTGATCATTGAAATTGCTGCCCCCAGTGACTACAGTATCTTATATACAGAGAAACACAAAGTCATAAAATACCAGGATTTGCAGGCAGAAATGAGGCAATGAGGAAAAAGGATACCTAGACAGTTCCAGTAGTAGTAGGAGAGATGGGTCTTGTAAAAAAGAATTTACAATCGTACTTAGATATGATACAGATACATGTAACTCCATATAAACTGCAGGAGTCATTACTGAGCACATTGCGGGATTGCGGGTGCTGCCAAGAGCACTTCTGTCTAACATCAAAGATTGAAACAATACTAATTTCATGAACTTTAATCATGCTTTGACTTAGGAATGGGGCCCATTCCAGTCATGGTATTAGAAATCCAGAAGACTTGGAGAAATTTAAATAGGCTATATAATATGTGCTCCCTGGTTAGGTTTAAATTTAGTATCCTTTAATGTAGTTTAAGATATGTTATTTCAGACTCTGTAGAACTGCTGCTACTACTTATGTTGAACAATGTAATGACTAGCTAACCAATCTTATCTTATTCAAATATGAGCCAGGAATTTAAGAACATAAATATTTCTGTAATTCCTTAAGCCTGCTTTGGTATTGTTGAAACAAATTGATTCCCCTCCTCCACAGTGTTCCTGTGTTAAATTCCACATCCTGAACTATGGAATCTTTATCCACTGTTTTGCCTTTTACAAAAAAAAATTGAATAGTTTGCATTTGGATTCATTTGCTGAATTGAATGCAGTAATTTGCTTTTTTGATTTCCTTATTGAATTGTTGCACGCATTTCTGAATAATGAGGTTTCTTTTTCTGTTATTTTTTCTTATTATTTTCTTATTTTTAACATAATGGTTGCTTACAGTCCCTATAATGTTTCCCAGTGGTCTTTGTATCTAAAACAGGTCAGGTACCAGACCACTAACATAATGGCCCTGGATGTGGCTGAAAGGAGTCCTACACCTCACCACTAATCTGCTTAACAAACAAAATAAAATAGTTGAATAGGATGAATTTTATTCAACAAGTTTATGCACCGTTGTATTAACAGAGTGCATATTTACTGTTAATAGTACCTTTGAAAAATAGCCCTGCATCTGAACTAAGTTTAAACAAAATATTGAACAAATAATGAATAGTAGCTGGTCTATGCTTTTAAATGTATTACACAAAACAGCCAGCATCAGTATCCAGATGCTTCACTAGACCCATCCCGAAAATGCACACACCTCAGCCATGCTTCTTTGGTGTTTTACTTATCCAAGAGTGTGCTAACTAATGCACAATTCCACACAGAAACTGCCTTCCCATCACAAAGAGTGAGAAGCATACTATGGTATTAAAGCAAAAACTGGAACCCACTGTAATTGGGTGCCGAAGACCTGGTATCATTCCTCACTTCTGAGATGTCGTAGTCTGGTAATGTAAGGCACTAATGATATTTACTGAAATTTGTGAACTAATGAATCCTATGTTTTAAAAATGACTTACTGGAAATTGTGATACTTTGGCATTTCCTGAAGTATGCTTTATTCAACCCCCGAGAAGTCTAGTCAAATGACAACATTGCCCTTACTAACTACTCCCATGCTGTTCAATACTGGCCAAGTAATTTTTTAAGTGATTTGTATGCCTGACTGCTTTAAATTGAATCATGTTTTAATGTGCTTTACTTGTTAAACAATTTCATTGTGTTATCAATAAAGTAAATTAAAAGAAGATTATGTGAAATTAATGCACCGGGGGAATGCATGCCATAAATCTGCATTTCCACTTAAATATGTCTCACATTTACTGCATTCAAAATGTTATGTTGCACACATTTTGTTACTGGCGGGTAATACATTTTTTCTCACCCTAATGCAGTTTTTCACATTCAGATATCTTATATTGATTTTGCTGCTAAATAAAGCTAGGCTGTATGCATTACATTTTTTTATTTAATTTCTTATGCATTGCATTATTTTGTTCATCAGATATCTTTAATCACTACTACTTTAGTTCACCTCAATACAAGGCAGCATTTGACACTGATAGAGGAATTATTTTACTCTAGATAACTGTTTCCCATTTGTTTCCATGGGATGCAAAAATTGTGCATATGTGTACTGAATATGACTTTAAGAAGGCTGCCTAGGTTTTTATGAATGTGCTGTCTGGTGAGTTGTTTTCTACTGTACTTCTGGTATGTTTTAATCTTTTTTGTGTTTTAGGTAATGCTTTTTGTTTAAGGTTTTACATGATGTGTGCAATTTTTGTAGTTATGTGCTGAAGGATATGGCAATAAATGTTAGGACTATAATATTGTTTTGTGTTTTAGCTAATGTAATATTATTTATTTTAGTATTTTAGATTTATGTCTGGTTTTACTGAAAATGTCATTTTCCAATCAGCTGATTCCCATTTTTTACACTGTATGTTTACTTTAGTTTATGATATTTATGTTAGTAAGGATTTTAAGGGTGTAGTTGTTTTTTTTATGAGATCTGTGTATTTATGTATTTATTTGCATGCACAGTGTGTTAAGTTTATTTTTTTCCTTTTCTGTGAGTATGTGTGAATGTTTGGCTATGGTGATCGATGGAATACACAGAGTGGTGATACATATAGTATGACATGCCAGTAGTATCTGTACAATGTCTGTAACATCAAAATGCATACAGAAGCAGGTGAACAAAAAATAAGAAATAATATACCACCAGCTGACCCCACAAACTTATTTTAGTCAGGAACACTGCTACAGATATAATTACAGCATATTTTAGTGTTTTGAAATTATATCTGTAGCAGTGTTTCTGACAGAAGCATGCTTCTATGGTTGGCTAGTGGCAGATTATCTTCAAAATATCTGGAATCTATAAGATATGTCTATGTCCCACAATTTAACAATGTCTGATGTATATATTTTTTCAACATTTATTACACTCAAAGGCCAGAGCACAAGAAATACACATAGCCTTTTTTCTCAGTGTGTTTCTCATTCAGCCTAAGATGATGTCAGATATGTCACTGCAGTTTTATAGTTTATATCTCAGCTGTTTATTTTAATGGAATACTATTGTGAGTTTAAAGGCCAACGTGAAGTAATGTTCTTTTTTCGGTTAAGTGATAATTCTTTCTGTTGCTTTACCTGTTCTTGTCCTGATAATAATTTCCCAAGATGCACAGCATTTTTGCCTTTTATTCAGGTGTGGAGTACTTGGTCACAGTTATATCATTGCTAATAATCATTTTTCTGAGGTTAAGTCATGTAGAGTGAACACTTACTGTTAAAAGTTGCTGCAGTCTCTGGGATGATTATCACCATGAATTCATCTAACAGTATGCTTATCCTTTTTATATTTAGGCTAATGGAAGAAAGCTTGAAAGGAGATGTAGTGAAAACCCAAGACCTACCATTCATTGTTGTGTACGTTAGCAAGAATCCTTCGGGATTTCAGTTAGCTTGGAAATTTCTCAAGAAAAATTGGGATAAATTAGTCCAGAAGTAAGTTTCAGAGAACTTTTACATATTTTCTGCATATTGTTAGTATCTGACATTCATTTGTGTGATACAAGCCTATAACAAGCAATCACTTTAAATTTTAGGTTTGAACTGGGCTCCCATTCATTAGCACACATGGTGAATGGAGTTACAAACCAATATTCCACACGCGAAATGCTTCATGAGGTATGAAATTAGTAACGGTGATATTGTCTTTTCTATGTGACTCTGAAAGTTCTACTTTTTTAATAAACAAAAGTCTGTGATGATAGAATGGTGAAGACCATATCTTATGCTGATTTCTGAAAAGGTATTTTATCTAGATTCCAGTAGGCATCAGCAGATTCCCTTGTCAGTACCCGTGATGTTGACATATGTCACAAAAATAGTGCTGATTCTAGTATTTGAACTGTTTACTATCATGGTAAAGTTTAAAAAATATAATCTTCTTCCTGGTCTGTGGTGTAGAGGGATAAATCTCTTCACTACAACTGAGACAACCTGAGTTTGATTATTGGCTCGGGTGCTGGAGAATCTAGGCAAGGGGAGTGTGGGAATTATTGGCTATTGTCAGTTATCCCATCCTAGAGGGAAGAATGTGGTAAGACCTGTTGCAACACTGACTAAAGGGGAAGGTATTACCGCTAGCAGTCATTGAGTTGGGTGGGTCATGCCACTTATAAACCACAGAGGATGTCCCCTAACAGTGCTTATGCCTGCATAGGAAGCCGTTTCCAAGGCAGCAACTTCAAGAGAAGCCAGAGGTTACTGCAGGGAGGGATTAGGCTGGATCTGAGATTGGATCTTGTGCAATATCATACAGTGAGTTTGTTTTGTTGCAACCTGTCCCGTGCTCCTGGGAGAAGAAATGGGCTGATGAAGCTCTTGCCTTTGCCAGGGATTGAAATGACTGTAGGTTTGTTGCCCTTACCAAGGTGCAAATGGGTATGGCTGTCACCCCCAAGAGGAACAACTGGGCTAATCGAATCCAGAGGAGGAGCCATTGGATAGGTAATGGAAACAAAAAAATAAAAGATATAGCCTCATTGAAGCCTTGTTTTTTCATCAATAATGTGTTATAGAAATCTTTTTAGCATTCAGTTAAGGATAGCTGTAATCTCAGATGGGAAATTAATTCAGGTATCTTGATATATAAGACTATCTAAATAACATTTCTGCTCTTTGCAACTTAATCTAGGGAGTGTGGCAGCCGCGTAGTACAATTATCTTGCTTAAAAGTAAATCACAGTTTACAATCTGTTATTCTTTGTTAATCACTACTTGCAATAAAAAGGCAATTTGTAGATCTAACATTGGGGTCCTTCTTGTCAGTCAATAATTGGGCCCATCTTCTCCACCAGTCAGAGTTCAGCAGTTTGTTCTCAGATACTCTTATTTTCAAGGGAGCATGCATGCAGTTGTTGGATATATTAAAGCCAGAGCACTGCCATGTGAATCAAAAATCTCAGAGCTGGCCATTGCCCTGCCCTGGTAGAGGTAAGTTCATTTAAAAAAAATAGTCCTTCAGATTTTGCAGTAGGGCAGCTTATCCTTGACTATCAAGGACTCAAGCTCACATTTAGTCTCCATGTCAGCACATGACAAGGGCCTTGTAGGTGGTACATTCCTGGCTGCCACTGTGTATTCTGTCCTGTGGTGCACATTCTGCCCATCTCCTAGATGTTAATCGTATTTCACTGTTGCAGTCATGACTGTACGGTTCTCCCCTGCCGGCAGGCAGCCCTCGGTCAGCCAGAATCCCAAAGTCTGGGTCCGGCGTCGGCTGTTCAACCATGCTCCCTGACGTCAGAGCGCCAGGAGTACAAAGCTGACAGCTGACGCCATCTTCTCCAGTCTTTCTTGTTGTGCGGTGATAGCAGTTCGCAAGTGCCGGTCGGCTGACTCCTGACGATTTTTTCTGATATACTTCAGTCCGAAGATTTTCTTCTCCACTCAAAGCTAAGTACCCGTTAGAAACTTTTTTCTTGCTCCACTCCGATGTTAGAAAAAGTTAATAATTGTATTTCATGTGGGAAGCAAATACCTCATAAGGATTTTCATTCTTACTGTATTCCTTGCTTAGGCCCTGACCACGACGTAGCTAGTTGTCAGTTTTGTGCTAGATTCAATCAACGTACAATTAAGCGAAGGTACGATTTTGCTTTTCATTACTTCGGTAGGCGCTTTAACTACAAAATGTCATCAGATACGGTTCCGGCTACCGGAGTTCACAAACGTCGCAAGGATAAAGACAGGCCTCCGAGGTCCAAATCTGATGATAATGCACAAGCGGAGCCAGCTTCAGGTTCGGCCGTCGTCAGTGAGGTGCTTTTGCAGCCCCTGTCGTCGGCCATTTCAGAACCGATGGCCAAAACGGACTCTCATGAGGAGCCAACCAGGCCTTTAAATATTTCTGTTGCAGGACCTTCGGACAATGCTCCTTCGGATGGGTCCGGAGCCGCTGTGCAGGTACCGGCTTCCGAAGGGGTTTTCAGGCCTACTCAGCTTCTAATAAAGGCAAAGCCAAAGACAAAGGCAAAGACTCCTTCTAAATCAAAGACTACAACACAGGCCTCTTCTGAACTGGCTCCCAAGTCACAGAAACAGTTACTCAAGATGGCGGAGGATTTACTTACTATGATTAGGGGTTCACATCCCCCTCCAGATAAAAGGGCAAGGCAGGATGTTTATTATGATTCCTCTGATCAGGCTTCTGTTTCTTCAGTTTCTTCTTCTGATCAGGAATATTCTTTCCCTCCTTATGAGGATTCTGATGCTGAGGAATCCATTCCTTCAGTTTCTCCCCCTGAGGATTTCTCTTTTGGGGAAACTTTGCATGAAATGAGGGAACATTTCCATTGGGAAGGACAGGAGTATTCGGAATCTAAGAAAAGACTGAGGGATTTTCTTCTTCTTCCCCAACATAGACCCCTGGCTATTCCTCCTGTTTTGGATATTGTGGATGATGCCTTTCGAGGCTAACTTAACCCCTGACTCTTTTCCTCCTGCTCCTGTTAAGCCTGATAGATATTACAGGGTTCCTGATTCCCATCAGTTTTTATACAAGAACCCTTCTGCTGACCCTGAAACCATTTCTCAGGGTCCTATGGGAGTTAAGGCCGCTTCTGCCAAAAATCCCATTCCTACTGAAAAGGATTCTCGATCCTTAGAAAGATGGGGCAAAAAGGTGTACACTTCTGCTACTTTGTCCATTAGGGCTTTAAACTGTCAGTTTCATATGCTAAAATACCAGCAATTTCTCTTGTCTGTTTTAAAACAAAAGCTTACTTCCATTTCTGCCTGTGCAGATGATAAGGAATTACATGACTTATTGCATGCCACTGAACAAGTTGGGAAGCATGGTTTACACTGTGGATTTGATGCCTTGGAGGCTTCTTGTAGGGCTGCAGCCTCTGGCACAGTCATTAGAAGGGATGCATGGCTAAAGGAACAAAATTTGCCTGAGCAAGTAAAGCGTAAATTATTGGATGCTCCTGTTCAGCATAATGTTTTGTTTGGATCAAAAGCTGAAGAGGTGATTAAAAAGATGGAGGATAAGGCGAAATCCATGCAAACAGTTAAAGATTTCTTACAAGTACAGCCACCTAGATTTAGCAGGAATTGGCCTTCAAAAATTGGTCCTTTCCCACTTCAGACAGGCCTCAGAGGGGTAGATATAGACGCTCCAGAGGAAGGCCTCAAACACAAGCTTCTTATAGACCAAGACAGTGGACTGCTTCCACCCCTAGGGGAGGAGAGGACAGGTCACAAACTCAAAGGAAACAAACTCAGTGACTCCCTTCTTGCCTGGAAGCCCCTCTCGGAGGAAAACTCTCTCTTTTATCAAAATTGGACTCAAATAACCCAAGACAAGTGGGTTTTGGATGTGGTTTTAAGAGGTTACAAATTCCATTTTCATACCTTGCCAAGGCCAAGCGGATGGCCAGACCTTCCAAAACATCAATGGACGGAGGCCTTAAACCAGGTGGAAGCTCTTTTGGCTATGAATGCCATAGAACTGGTTCCACTTTCAGAGATGGGAAAAGTTTTTTTTACTCAAGGCTCTTTCTAGTCCCAAGGAAGCAAAACTCATGGAGACCCATTCTGGATCTGTCGGTCTTGAACACCTTTCTAGAGATTCCAAAATTCAAGATGCTTACTCTACAGCAGCTACTTCCAATGCTGTCCAAAGATGCATGGATGGTAACTTTGGATTTAAAGGAAGCATATTTACACATTCCCATCAGGCAGGATCGCAGAAAATACCTCAGGTTCAAGGCCGGATCGAGGCACTTTCAATTCTCTGCGCTGCCCTTTGGATTGTCTACTGCACCCAGGGTCTTCATCAAATGCCTGGCTCCAGTAGTAGCTTACTGCAGACTCAAGGGAATTCAAATTTACCCTTATCTGGATGATTGTCTAATTCAGGCAGACAGCAAGGATGTCTTACTCCAGCATCTAGAATTTGTACAGAACCTCCTCAAGTTCCTGGGATTCTCTGTAAACATAAAAAAGTCAAATTTGACACCATCACAACAGATAACTTTTCTGGGTGCACTTCTAAACACCACAACCCAGATGGCATTTCTGACATCCGAAAAACAATTACAGCTGGCTTCAACTTTCAGAACCTTGGAAACTTCAACTCAACTATCTGCAAGGAAATTCCTGCAGGCTTTGGGTTACATGGCCTCCTGCATCCTTCTCGTACCATATGCAAGACTATACATGAGGAAAATACAGTGGTACCTAAAAAGTGTATGGTCTCAGCATTGCCACAGTTTAGACATACTGATCTCCGTCCTTCCTTGCCTTCAAAAGGAATTTCTTTGGTGGTCCAGGGCTTGTGCTCTAAACAAAGGGAAACCCTTCCGTCTGCCTCCTGCCACTCAGATTCTAACCACGGACGCCTCGGATTATGCTTGGGGAGCCCATTTTTAGGGCAATTGTCTGCAGGGCCTTTGGACAAAGGATCACAAGCACCTGCATATCAACTTAAAGGAAATGTTAGCCATTCAGAAAGCTCTATTGGCCTTCAGGAATCTTTTACAACCAGGACAACTACTAATACGGACAGACAACACCACAGTTATGTGGTACATAAACAAGCAAGGGGGGAATCTCATTCCTACCCCTTTGCAGACTAGTCATGGATCTATGGAACACAGCTCTAGCTTGCAATCTGGATCTTCAAGCTCAGTTTCTACCAGGGAAACAAAACATCCTGGCAGACAGTCTGAGCAGAAACATTTCGGATCCACACGAGTGGATGCTGGACACCAAAATATTCAGGATGATAACAGCAGTCTGGGGATGTCCTCACATAGACCTCTTTGCATCCCATCTCAATCATCAACTACAGAATTTTTGCACCAGGACTTTCCACAGAGAAGCTTGGAAAGTGGATGCCCTGTCATTCAGCTGGAGGAACCTCTCGGGATATGACGTTCCGCCTCTTCCTCTTCTTCCACGGGTTTTATTGAAGATAAAACAGGACAAGCCCAAGATGATAATCTTGCTGGCTCCAAATTGGCCTCGGCAGTTTTGGTATCCAACTCTAAAAACCTATGCCTGGAGCCCCTTGGGTTTTACCTCAGTCTCCGAACCTTCTGTCCCAACATCAGGGTCAGGTTCTACACTCTCATGTCAGAACTCTCAGCCTGGTGGCCTGGTTAATCCAGGGCCTTTGATTTATTCTTTCCTGCCCAAGCAGGTTATGGATGTCATTTTAGAAGCCAGACGTCCTAGCACTAGAAAATCTTATGCAGGAAAATGGAAAAGATTTTGTTCCTGGATGCAGGCTCAGGATTCTGATCCTCTTCTTCCTAACATTACTTTAATTTTACTTTACTTGACAGATCTCTTACATAAGGGTCTCTCTTTCTCTTCCATTAAGATACATGCCTCTGCTATTTCTGCTCATTATAATACAGACCCTCCCATCTTTTCCCACCAGCTCATGAGACAGTTTCTCAGAGGAGCTAAGAACTTAAGACCTCCTAGATCTCCTCCTATTCCTGCTTGGGATCTCAACTATGTTTTGGAAAAACTAACCTTGCCTCCTTTTGAGCCCGCTGCCTCTTCTGACATCAAGATTTTATCTTGGAAGACAGCTATCCTGTTAGCCCTAACCTCTGCCAGGAGAGTTTCAGAGTTACAAGCTCTTATGGCTGTGGAACCTTATATTATTTTTCATCAAGACAGGGTATCTTTGAGGACTAATCCTACCTTCATGCCTAAGGTGGTTTCCAAAGTGGCTTTAAATCAAACTATCCACTTACCAACCTTTTTTTCCCACTCCTCAAAATAAAGGGGAAAGGATCTTACATTCCTTGGATGTACACAGACAACTACGTTTTTACCTGAACAGAACCAAGGACATCAGAAAATCGGAACAATTGTTTGTTTCTTATGCTTCAAGTTCCCAAGGTAAAGCCATTTCAAAACAGACCATTTCTAAATGGATTGCTCATGGAATCAGATTTTGTTATTCACACCATGGAAAGCAAATCCCAGGGAGTATACGGACTCATTCCACCAGAGCTGCTGCCACTTCTGCGGCCTTCCTCAGCGGAGTTCCTACCAAAGACATTTTGGAAGCTGCAACTTGGAGTTCTGTGCATACTTTTTCTAAGCACTACAATCTACCTCTCTACTCTAAGTCTAGGGCAGGCTTTGCCTCTGCAGTCTTGCAGGGCCTTTTAGCCGCTCCTTCTTCTTTATGACCACCTCCCTTTCTTTCAGCTTTGGGATTCTACCCTACAGTCATGACTGCAACAGTGAAACACGATGAACATAGTACAGTTGTGTACACCTACCATAAATGTAGATGTTTGAGTGTCTTCACTGTTGCAGTCTGGGTTTCCCTCCCTCCTGTCCCCTCTTATTTTCACTTTTGTGTATTTCCTTTTTTCACCATTCTTCTGAGGTGTATTTGCAAAGGTTACGGGACCTTTTTCATTTTGGGGCTCCTGACATCCTGGGCAAGAAAAACTGGAGAAGATGGCGTCAGCTGTCAGCTTTGTACTCCTGGCGCTCTGACGTCAGGGAGCATGGTTGAACAGCCGACACCAGACCCAGACTTTGGGATTCTGGCCGACCGAGGGCTGCCTGCTGGCAGGGGAGAACCCTACAGTCATGACTGCAACAGTGAAGACACTCGAACATCTACATTTATGGTAGGTGTACACAACTGTACTTTCTTCAGCTACAGTACTCTTCAGTACCAGTCATTCCTACCCGCAAAAGAGGCTTAGGAAGTCTTGAATTTCATAGCTTTATTAAGGACATAGTAAAGGATCCAGTCTTGGGTGCTGTTGCTACTTCTGATTTTGATGGCAGCCTATGATGTTCATGGAGTCATTTGTGCTCATCTGGGGATGTTGGTGTTTTTTTTCTGGTGGCCATCATTCTGACCAGAAGATCTTAGAGGTACAGACCCTTGTGTAGAGGAAACTATATTATGTCTTTCCAAAGGATTAGCTGTCTCCTATGATCAACACACATTTTCTACTGAATGTGGCATCTGAACTGCCCCTGAACCAGTTCAATTACTTCCTTGTTTCTTGGCAGAGGCTGAAACTAGAGAATAGAGTTCCTGTCACATCCTGGATGTGTACCACATACTCCAGTTTTACCTGAGGCAAACACGTGTGTTTTGAAAGATGAAACAACAGTTCATTTCCTTTGCTGCAAACATGGAAGGACTGGCAGTTGTCAAGCAAAGGTTTTCCATGTATATCGTCCACTGTGTTATCTTTTGCTGTCAGAAGGTGGAAGATGCTGTGGCCAAAATATACTGCACTACAGGTGTGGCTGTTTTTTTTACTTGCTTTAAGGATATTTCCTTTGCATACATTTGCACCATGAACAATTGGTCTTTGACTTACATCATCACCAAGCAGTGTTGCACTGATCCCTTCTTAAGGAGTCAGACTTCCTTTTATAAGTGTGCATTTCAGGACTAATCTTTGGCATTTTAGTTGTCATCCAGTCATTGCCCCACAAAGGATGGTCACTGATACTAATATATAAATATAAATATTCATACATACACACACATATATATATATATATATATATATATATATATAATGCTTTGAATAATCTGATTTAAGTAGTGATTTAATCTAAGTGAGAGCCTAATTATTTCAGGCCCCAAGTATCATAGAGCAGTTAGGCTTCAGATTTTTCTTGCTTTTCATAGGTTATTTTGTTTTCCTGGTTAATGCTTAGTTCACAGAGCTCAGCCTATTAGTGTCCTTTTTTAAAGACTGTTAAAGCCAGAATTGCACGCACTCACTGTTTGACCAACTGCTGGAATTTAAAAATCAGAGCAAAAGATGGGAAAGTATTTTTTTGTGTATATCTGCACTGAGTTGCCCAACTAATCTAGGCTCACTGTAATTCTTGAACTTCAATTTAATTCTTGCTGTGTATCTGTGTCACTCTTTGAGAAAAGTAAGAGTTAAATACTTTCAGGGCTTCTTCCCCGGTGCATATTAAAATGTGGCACTGTACTTTTTCACTGTTCTCAGCTATTCCACTTAAATTGAGGAACAAATTGAGTTTCTGAAACTAAAGATTTTTTTTCAGCTTGCTTTACTTTGAGAGAATTAGTGGTCATTGCTGTTGGACCATTTTTGACTGAGAACTGTACTTCTAAATAAACAAACTTTTGAATATAAAGTGTTCTTTACTTCTGCAAATATATTACTCCAGTTGTGGCAGTATGTAACATGGGCATGGTCACTGTACAACGGGGCACTGGGAATTAGTTTCTACTGTCCATTAGGAAATTATTCAGAGTGGGGTTTCTAGAAGGAATGTGTACCACATGGTATGCAAATTTCCATTGCATGTAAGGCTGTACATTCCATATTATGCAAATTTGGCACAAATATCAAGCATTGTTTTACCACAAATTGCATTTTCTTTCCTTTAACCAAAGCACGATAGCTCATAAAATGTATACATTGCTTCCTCTGTTCCTGTCTTCATGTGATTTTTCAGTTTCTCTTTCTAGTCCACATTTTTAAATATGTGGCATCTTTTATTATTGCTTTCTGGCGTTTCTTGTAGCATTTTACGTCATATAAACACTCTCTTCTTTAGGCAATTCATTAAATAGGAGGAGGAATGGTTGTTTCTAATACATTTACTAATTATATCACAAGTTCTAGTTCCAGAGTAAATTAAAAATATCTGCTAATAATTGTGACAGTACATAGTGTCATGCTTTTAGTCAATAAAATGGTCAGCGTCAGATTTCTGACAGAAAATGTGGCTAAAAACTATAATGTTGAGTTTAAAAATTAAATAAGCTACCCCTTCTTGCCTGTCATTCAAACATACCTTCAAGGTCCATGTCAGATACGGCTACAAAAAAACTGAAACGGAATGTTTGAAAAAGACAAACTGATACTATTGACAGAGACAAACAATGCTTTCATTGCAAACCACTGGAAATATAGGAAAGTAAGCCCACAGTAAATGTTCTTCTCATCAGAATGCATTTTGTATCCCTATACATTTACTTCTGTGAAGCAAAAGCTTTGACTATGAAATGAAATAATGTCAGTATGGCAGCCTCCTTTCAGGACAGTTTAGGGTATAACAAATTAGAAAGCAATAATCATTTAAAGTGATGCAGAGGTATAAGTACTGTCAAAAAGATCAAGACAGTAGAATAATATATTTTTCAGTTTGGGGTTGAGTTGTCCTTTAACAGCACAGCTGATTACCTTGACAGAAAACAGGTTTTGTTTTTTTTCTGAAGGGTTTGCGCATGTCAAGAGTGAGAAAGGATCTGCAGCAAGGAAATTTTGTTGAGAAGTGGTATAGGTTTCCTCTCAGAAGCCATAAAAGACAGAGACACATTTTCACCAACATCCCTTTGGGGAACTCTCTCATCCCTTGTTAGAAAGACATGCGACTGGAGCATTTCTCCCAGGCCCTCCACTGAAAACTGGCTCATTCCAAATCGGACCTTCCTGGTAACAAATATTAAATAAATAAAATAAAAAAAGGACCAAAGTGGGTCTTACATTTTAAATTAAATCCACATTTGTTTGGACCCATAATGTTGTCAGACATTTGTTTCTTGGAAAAAATGCCTGTGGTAACTATTGCAGCTGACAGAAGGGTTTCAGAAATACAGACCTGGATGTGGTCTCAACCTTATCTGGTACCATAGATTTCTGAATCATAGTTCTCTGAAGGTCAGTATCTCTTTTACACCTAAAGTATTATCTGAGACAAGCATTAGACTATTTGCCTCTGATTTCTAATATGAGAGGATCCTGTTTGCCCAATCTAAGGGGAAAGTGCTGCTTGACCAGGCCTCCCAAGTATTGTTTTCTGATCTTTTAAGAAGGGAGCAAGCTGTGTCCACTATGGAGGACCCTTATGATTCCTCTCTGCCCTCCTTCTGTCCCTGTTCCAGACCTATCCAACCACAGAAAAGGAGTATGCTTCTTTGCCATAGCAGGAAGAAGACTAAGCCTCATACAGACTTTCACATTGCAGTGCTAGTCTCCCAAAAGAATGAGCTCACCAGCCGCACTCCACCAGTTTTAACTGCAGTGTGGGACCACCATGGGGGTTGCCTTATGGAAATTTATCCTGGTTTTGAGGAACATGTCTTAGGACCAGAAAATTTTAGGAAGGGAGCAGTGTAGCTCATGTTATGGACCATGCAGGCCATCCTCCACAAAGAGCCACCCTAAAGAAACATTCCACTTCAGTGAAGCTGTGGGGACAGGCCCAAATACTTTTGAAAGGAAACCATAGTATCTGCCCCACTTTTGAAGCAGAGTTGAAGTTTAACATTCTGCCTCTTTCTAGTCATGTTGACAGACAATGTTGATCCATTCTGATCATCAGCTACTTCAGCCAGCATAACTGATACATGTATTTCCTGTAGTTGACTTTTCAGTGCACCAGCCTCTGCCACTGTAGGATGCTGGAACTGTGACCCTGAGCATGATGGAAGGCTGTTGGCACATCAGTATTTGGTTCCACACAGGGTGTTCTTCCACTTTGCCCTGGGTGGGTATTACTTCTTTTGCAAAGTTGTGCCATTTGAGATGTCTTCACTGCTTACTAAGGTGTTGTCAATGACTGAAGCTTTGCAGGAGAAAGAGCTCCATGTGTTTCCTTCCCTGAAGGACTGCCTCCTGGTAGCCCCACCCAGTGACTCACTGGAAGCATTCTTCCTCCTTACTAGCTCTTTCTGTAAAAT
This sequence comes from Protopterus annectens, assembly GCF_019279795.1. Lineage (NCBI taxonomy): Eukaryota > Metazoa > Chordata > Ceratodontiformes > Protopteridae > Protopterus > Protopterus annectens. The sequence goes on along the minus strand of NC_056730.1, from coordinate 713,982,527 downwards.
TGAAAACATCACATTACTCCATTGCCCTTCCATCCCTCTCCATCCAGACATCCTAATTCCCTGCTTGTCCAGCCATCTCCCTGTTTCAACCCCTCTCACATATTTTTCATGCCCTTCAGCAAATCCTCCACCTCTTCCTTCCTTCTTACATTTTAATCTTCCTCATTTTTGGTTATTTCCTTTATATTTAGAGCCATTGGCAAAGAAAGTAAGGGGCACAAAAATTCAAGGATATAATTGGTATGTTGATTAAGAAAAGCTGGCTGTATTTGAAAATTATATTATTTTGTACCTGATAAAAACAAAAAAATGACAGTTCAGTGTTGTGGAACTTGCTGAGATAGTTTCATGTCTTTTTGGGATGCAAAATTGTTCAAGATAAAACAAAGGCAATAGCTGTAAACGGTGTACCCACATACAAATTAGTTCAGTAATACCCATATTTATGAGAACATGATAAAATGTAGTACTTAGGAGTATGGGTTAAAAAAGGATTCTGTTATGGCAGCTAAGGATATGATGGAAGAGACTAAACAAAAGATAATACAAAAACTGAGAAACTGGAAGGACTTGTTTATGGATTTGGATAGCAAGATACAAAGAGTGGAAATGTGTTTTGTCCGTTTAGTTTCATATACAAGTCAGGCACATTTTTTATCAACCAGAGAAATTGCAGACGGTAGTTAATAAACAGTTAAAAGGATTTTATCTGGAAGGGGAAAAGGGTAAGGGTCTAGTGGGATAAGTTGATCCTCCCAAAAGAACAAGGTGAATTAGGATTACCTGATTTGAAGGAATATTTTAGAGCTACACGGTTAAGGCTCATAACCAGAAAGCTATAATTTAAAATAGAAAGGAGTGATGATGAAGTGGTGGAAAAATTCAAGAAATAAGAAGAAAGTGGGATTCTGGATGCAAATCCTTAAGGAGAATGGCAGCAGCACACAGAATATTATATTCATAAAGTTGCATAAAGTAGGCTAAGAACTGAGCCAACATGAGACTCAAGAAAGGAGATTTTGCAGACAGCTATGACTGTAATTAGGGGTACAGAGAATGGGCAAAAAGATGCTGGAATTTACTGGATAAAACTGGCAAAGGAGCCAAGGTACTGGGAGCAAATATCCAGAGAAGGAAAGGTAATAGAATGGGAAAATGCCAATAAGATATTTGGACTACAGTCTAGAGACTGCCTTCCCTATCAGGGATTGATATCTGAGTATAGACAAAGATAAATTAAGGGGGAATCCTAAGTGAAAGATCTGCTCTGATAGAGTTTTTAACTGAATCTATTTGTTTATTTATTTATTGACATTTGTTTATCAGGAAAGTCTGACTGGGCACAGGTGCTATTTTTCAGTGGAGGCCCGAGTAAGAAAAGCTAAAGCTCCAAAGTATCATATTTAATGCAATCAATATTTACAGTAAAAAATGTTATAATGCATTAAATCAAGGAACATCTCTTAGGACCAGAAAGTTCTAGAAGGCAGCATTGTAGCTCGTGTTATGGACCATGCAGGTCACCTTCCAGAAAGAGTCAAACTGAAGAGACGATCCACTTCATTGAGGCTCTGGAGACAGGCCCAAATACTTTTGAAGGAAGCCATAATATCTGTCCCACGTTTGAAACAGATTTGAAAGTTAATCTTCTGGCTCTTTGTGGTTATGATGATGACAGCTGCTTTAAAAAAGGGATAATTACTAGGGAAAAGATTAGAAAGAGAGATTGGATAAGCAAATCATAAGAAAACAATGGGAGGACATACGTATGGCTCCCAAATATAGAACAAGTCTAGAAGATCAATGATTTTTGCTTGGAAGTGTTCGCATAGGTATTTTTATACTCCAAGCAGACTCCAAAGAATTTCTCATCAGATAGATGGCAAATGTTGGAGATGTGATGGTAATGAAAGAGGTAGTTGGGAACATATGTTTTGGGAGTGTAATGAGTTGTCAGGCTTTAAAAATTCCTTACAAATTACTCTGTGAAATATTGGGTGAGTAAATAGGCATAACAAAGGACATTGTTTTTTGAGCTGGGATACAGGACCTGAATTGCCTAGACATATTAAGACCTTGTTAAGTTGAGTTGTGGTGGCTGCCAAAAGCACAATGACAAAAAAAAAAGGAAATCAAAGCCTAAACCAACTGTATTTGAAATATTGAATATTGTAACATAAATAAAACAACTGGGTGTGGGATCTTTAGAAAAGGGTAGTAACAAATTACGTAGAAAAAATGGAAATTGTTGGAACAATACATGCAGAGTAATGTTTTGTGCAAGGAGTAAGGTTTAAGGGAAGACAGGAATTGATCAGCTTGTGTAATGCTGAATTGATGATAAGTATACCAGAGAATATATGCGATATATAATGTTTGAAATGAGAATATGTTAATATGGTTTGTTTTCTTTTATTTAAATGTATGTTTCCCTATGTCTTAAGTGATAATTCAGTAAAGATATTGAAAACAAAAAAAAAATAACCTTCTTCATTTCTGTGTTTTCTTTTTTCATCTCAAAGCATGAATTCCCCTCCTCAGTCAAATTCCTCCTTAACCACTGCACCATACTGAATACCAGGGCACAAACAGAAAAAAAACAGGAATCCTCACTCCCCTCCCAACTCCCTATTCATTGTCAGCTTCTCTTTGCAGCAGTTTCTATATCCTTGAAATACTCTTTCCATTCTTTGTGGTGGTTTTTCTTTTTTGTCAGAGAAAACAAGGAGATGACAGACCACAGGGAGCACTAAAGAGATTACACTTATTTTAGTTGCATTAACCTTCCTTAACATTTCACTTGTTTTGGCAACTCATCCTCTAAGCCATTCATTTTTAAAACACTGATGTTCCTTTTTATAATCTTTGTGGTGTTCCATACGTCAAACCATAAGTATTTTAGGCTCACTTTTTCATCTGCTTTCTCACAGCTCCCTATCTTCTTATATTCCTATAGTCACAACAAAACTATATTTTCTCTGTTACATTACAAATAAGACACCATCTCAGCTTTTAAAAAGCTCTCTGAGACATCACATAACACTCCTGCATTGTCTCTGCCATCAAGATACATTCCCCAGCAAGCGTAAAGACCCATGTCTGCCTCCTTCCTCCTCACTCACTCCCATCTAGTCCATCACTGACTACCCATGTCTTCTTCTCCTTCACCGAGAGAAGTAATACAGGGGATGGTGGACAGATATGCCTCATCCCATTTTGAACCAAATTCTCCCTTCACATATCTGAATTCAGTCAGTGCTTCTGTTCACAAACTCCTATACATTATTCTGATATGTCATTTAAATCTGTCCCCCATGTCCCTATCTTTGTAGGATCCTGCTTCAGAAATTCTCATTTAGCAGAATCCATTTTCTTTGTATCAAAGAGAACAACTTCTGCTACAGCCATCACTTATTTTGCAACCCATATTAGGAAGAAGTATATGGCCCATCAGTTAACCATTTATTGCTTTCTCTTCACAAAATCTCACTATCCCCTCTTTGTAAGTTTCCTCACTCCCTTCTTTACCAGCATCTTTGCCTTGGTTTTAGTATTCAGATTAATGAGTATAATTGTATATAGTAACCTGTTTCCCTTCTGGTCCCCATATTTTTTCAGTGAGCATAACCCTGGCTAATTGTAGGAATTTGAACTTGAATAAACCTCATCTTTCCTCTCTCTTGTATTTTTCCACTACAGTATCTGCACTGACACTCTCCACCCTCAAGGTATAGAAATCGTTCAACATCCCCATTGCAGATCCTTTTAAACTCTGAATTTCTGATCACATCTCTTCAATTGTGATCCTGTACATAAACCTAACTCCCTTCTGAATAGTGTAGCTACTTCTCGTTTCCCACCCTTAGGTACGTCATCTGCTTCCATTCTGGATACTCTGCCCATTCTGGCTTACCTACATCTTAAATTTTAAGGTGTTATAATTTGGTAGAATTTTCCCCTTCCTGTTCCTTCTCATTTTTAATAGGGTGAGAACAGCCCCCAGTGTTGTATACCAACAACATCAACCCTATCTCCTTACAAGCCATTTAATATACTTCTCCCTTACTCCCCCCCCAACACACACACACACACACACACACACACACACACACACACACACACACACACACTTGTCCCTTACTTTTTGGCACATTTAACTGTAATCCTGCTGTATCCAGAATTTGTTCTGTTCTGAAAATTATCTCTTTTATCTAGTGTTCTTGGCTACTGAAATCAAGTTATCCTCATAAGTTAAATTAATGGTATTTATTTTTTCCTAAATGTTCCATCTACCATACTTTGACCCTGCTCAGTATGTCTGCATAAGCACATTCATTACCATCACAAACAACCACATTTTCAGTGGACAACCCTGCTTTATCTCTCTTCCCTGTCTTAACTTTTTTACTGCTTATCTATTCAGTCTCACAAGAATTTTCATAAATTGTCCCTACGATCCTTATTATTTTCCTTCTTCTTCATATTCTGTTAACATTGTCAACGTTTCTCTATAATCAGTGCTATTAAATGCCTTAGTCACGTCACGCAGTGCTACTTTTACCTGGGCACTTTCATCGACAATGGACAATTCTTTAATTATCCACTGTTAGGAAATCATTTTATGTGAAGTCGTTCTGTCTCGCCGTTCATTCTTACAGATGGGTTGGGAGCCGATCCTTGGCTCCAAGTCGGCCTACTACAAAGCTTGAGGTCTTCAGACAGCTCGAGGCCAAGTCCCTATCCCATGATGCACCTTGAGTTACCTCAGATCTAGTTTGCCGCTGCAATAGATTGGAGGTTTCCTAGCACACCTTGGGCCAGTATAGCTTTTTTTTTAATAACTTTGCTAAATTTGATATTCCTTATAATAGTGATAGTTTTTCATAGTTATAACTTTGATAGCTTATTAATAGATATTTCTTCTCCTTTTGGCCTTAGTTTTTTTATAGGCTTTTAATATTCCCTTCCATTCTTTGGTGTGCCTTTATAATATTATCATAGTTATATAGCTTTGTAGTTTAAATAAAATTCTTTAAACTTTAGACATAGTGTGTGTGAGTGCATTTGGATAGTTATAGTTACTTCATAGTTTTTCTTATACAGCCCATTTGTTGTTTAGGGCTTATTACTGTAGCTTAAGTTTACTAAAGTTGTGTGTGTGTGTGTGTGTGTGTGTGTGTGTGTGTGTGTGTGTGTGTGTGTGTGTGTGTGTGTGTGTGTGTGTGTGTGTGTGTGTGTGTCTGTATTCTCTTTGAGACAACAGTCTGTTACTGTACAGTAGATTTTTTGATACTGTAGACTTTAATATGTCTGACCAGGAGAAAGACAAGCATCCTAAGTCTGGCTTTAAAAAGTGTCCAGAATGTGGACAAAATATGTCTGTGACAGTCATGTTAATTGTGTTTATTGTCTTGGAGCCTTGCACTTGCAAGAGAGCTGCTCCATTTGCCATTCTTTTTCTTCCAGAGTTTTACACAAGAGAAAAAGAAAACTCATAGACAGAGGACTTCTAAAATCTTCATTTCAGGAAGCTTTGAGTGACCAGGATAAATCTAGCCAGTCTCCCAAGTCTTCTAAGGCTTCTTATTCTGATGTGACAGAATCTAAAAAAACGTCGACGTGTGCTCCACAACCTTCGGAGCCAAGCGTCCTGTCTTTTCGGAGCTGGTCCCCAATCCTGGAACTGGTATCCAAAGTATTAAAGTCTCCCATTCTCCAGTCGGTACCTCCCTCCATACATTCATCTCAGTCCTCGATCAGCCTATCTGATTTGGATGTGAATCGTGTGGTGCAGAAGTTGCACCAGTGGTTTCAGAGCCAAAGACTGTTATGCCATCAACTTCTTTTCCTCCTCCGAACCATACCGGTCCTCCGGAGCCAGGAAAGTTCGACCTGATGATTGTTGAGCCTTCTGAGCCGACTCCTGCTCCAGTGCCATCGGTTCCATTTACTCGGACTTCCTCATTGCCTATGGAGGAGTCTAGGAGCCGACACTTTACAGTCGAGTCCGGGGAGGATAGTCGAACTGACCTGTCGGTTCTGACTTTGCCTCTCGGGGCCTCGGTTCAGATGAGTTTGGCTCCTACCTCTGGTTCAGAGCCCACTGTTCTGGTGCCGTGGGGATTGGTGGTTTCTTCGGATCCAGTGGTCCCTTCTCATCGGAGCAGAGGTGTTTTTGATGCCATGAGGAGAGTGATGTCCCCCAAGACATCTACAACTTCAGGTCCAACTACCTCCTCCCCAAAAGCACCAATGTTCATTTCTGCCTCACAGATCCTTTTAAAGTGTAGAGACCCTGAGCCTCAGGAAGCCCACTGGGTGGCCCCTGCTTTTCTGAGACATCGCCAGAAGTTCCCACTGATGAGGTTCCCAGAAAGAGAATTTGCAAGAGGAAGCACCTAGACTTCCCACAGGAGTCTCTCACATCTGATACCGACTTTGATGAATCAGAAGGGTCCCCATGGTCCCCCTCTGAAGATATCTCATTTGCAGAGATATTAGAAATCCTTAAATAGAGAGATGGCTGGAAGTCCACCAACCCAACTGAAGATGAGTCGGTTCTCCTGAAGGCTTTTGGGTTTCAACCTTCCACCTCTTGCGTGTCTCCACCCTTCGATGAGCTCATGGAGCTGGTCTCACGAAGGGCGTGGGAGTCTCCAGACACCATGGAGCCTGTCCCTAGGAGGCCCAATAAATTTATTTCTGCCCCTCAGGATAAGGCCTTTCTTACTAAGGGAGTGCCAGTTGATGCCATGGTGGTGGCGGCAGCCACCAAAAAGGAGATGTCAGAAACTTCTTCCTCTAGCCATCCTCCTAACAGAGACTCTAGGATCATGGATAGATACGGGAAGTGCATGTACAGTTCAGCGACTTTTGCCATGCGTTCTCTGAACTATCTCACACATTTTACAAGACAGCAAAGAGACCTCCTAAAAGAGCTTGGAGATACTCTTCAGGGCGTGGTAGCTGCAGGAGCTTCAGACAAAGTTGCCTCCCAGCTTGTTACCCTCAATTCCATACTGAACTCGTCCATGCGTCTCATTTCATGTGCAGCTGATGGAATGAGTAGGGCATCGGGTACAGGAATTGCTCTCAGGAGGCACTCCTGGATGAACTTGTGTTCCTTGGTGGAGCCCTTTAAGTCATCCTTTGTCAACACCCCTTTTGATGGCTCATCCCTTTTCGGGCCCAAAGTTAAGGAAACTTTGAACAGGTGTGAGCAGGAAGGAAAGACTCTGTCTGCTATTGGAGTCTGTTTTTCCACCCCTACTAGACCCTACCCTAAGGGTCAAAAGGGAGGAAAGATGTAGTTCCGAAAAGCCCAAGGAGCCTTTCTGGACACACGTGGTGAACCCCCCTCCAGGGGCAGAGGAAGGGACAATAATGGAAGATGCCGCCTTCATGGCAGAAGGGATCCTCACAACTAGGGCGACAGAGACCAGTTCTTTGGGAAGCCCTACCAGCACTCCTGAAAGGAGGCCTGACTGTCCTGCTCTGAAGGCAGTCGAGGGTCTCTTATCTTTGTAGCCAGACGCCTGGCTCAAAATAACAAACGACAACTGGGTACAAAGTATAGTTTCCAGAGGATATTTCATTCCCTTCTCCATTCCCCCCTCCATTGACAACAAAATCCCAGATGTTCTACCCAGTTGCAGGGAACAAGCAACAGTAGAGGTCCAAACATTGCTAAGAAAAAGAGTCATCCAACCAGTCCCAGCTGACCAGACAGGATCCGGAACTTACTCAAGATTCTTTTTAGTTCCAAAAAAGACAAGGGGACTGGAGACCTATTTTGGACCTCAGCAGACTAAACAGATTTGTCAAGAAAGAGACGTTCTGGATGGTCACGCTTCAGTCGATACTTCCATTCTTAGGGAAAGACAATTGGATGTGCTCGATAGATCTACAGGATATGTACTACCATATAAAAATGGCCAGACTATCCCAGGATCATCTGCGCTTCCGGCTGGGAGCCAATCATTACCAGTTTTGAGCCCTGCCCTTTGGTCTCACTACAGCCCCCAGAGTGTTCACCAAATGTATGACAGTGGCCATGGCTCACCTGAGGCGTTTAGGATTCCAGGTGTTTCCGTATTTAGACGATTGGCTCCTCACCGCTACCACCAGGCATCAGCTAATACTAGCCAGGGATACCACTCTTACTCTTTGCAATCATCTGGGCATTACCATAAATTCAGAAAAATCTGCCTTGTCGCCATTGCAACATATCGTTTTTATTGGAGCAGAATTGGACACCACCACCACTTTAAAACTTCCAGCAGAAAGAGTTTTACTACTTTGTCAGCAAGTCCAGAACATCATACCCAGAGACAAGGCTCCAGCATCAGAAGTGCTAAAGTTGTTAGGCATGCTGGCAGCTACAGTAATAGCGATATCGTTGGGTCGCATGCACATGCGGATTCTACAATGGCTGCTATTCACTCAATGGTCTTATCAAGAGCTCCCAATGTGTCATCTCATAATTGTAACAAACACATGCAAAAAGGATCTTTGGTGGTGGTTGACCTCTCTTCAAGTAACAATAGGTCATCCTTTTATCCTACCCTCACCAGTGGCCACAGAAACCACAGACGCTTCCCTGATAGGGTGGGGGGGCATTTTCAGGGAAGAACAGCCCAAGGCACATGGACCGAACAAGAGACACATCTGCATATCAATGTACTGGAGATGAGAGTGGTACATTTGGTGTTGCAGTACTTTCAAGACTCTCTCTCCCTCTGGGGACAATTGCGATTCAGACGGACAACATGTCACTGGTTTGGTACGTGAACAAACAAGGAGGAACCAGGTCCTATCCCCTTTGTCGTGAGGCCCTAAGAGTATGGCAGTGGGCTACATACACCCAGCGCTTTCTGATAGCAGCGCACATCCCGGGGATAGCTAGTGTGATTGCAGACAAACCGAGCAGGGCAATTTTATTGCCTCACAAGTGGTTCCTCAAAAAAGAGATAATGGAGAGAATATTCCGCAGGTGGGGTCAGCCTTGCTGCAACCTTTTTGCTTCCCACATGAACACAAAATCCAGAAGCTACATTGCCCTGATTCCCCATCCGGGAGATTTCCCAAGGGACGCACTCGTACATGATTGGCCGCCGAATCTCCTCTGTGCATTCCCACCAATTCCCTCGATACCCAAGTATTACAGAAAGCAAAAGCCCAGTGAAGGACCATGATTCTAATAGCCCCTCATTGGCCTCGTCAGATTTGGCTCTCCTTCCTTTGACTTCATCTGTTGGAAGAGCCTTGGATTCTGGACCCAGTTCCAGACCTTCTGACGCATTCGTCGGGGGCTCCTAATCCCTCTCTTCAGTCCCTAAAATTGACGGCTTGGCTGCTCCAATTCCCAACATAGCCAGGTTTCATAACCTCTCAAATGAAATCCAGCATATTTTAATATCTTCTCATAAATCCTCTACCAGGAAGTTATACCTTAGCAAATGGAGGAGGTTTTCTATTTGGGCTTCTCAGAATAAATTGATCCCTATCAAGCCCCCATTTCTCTATATTAGAATTTATGACTATGCGTTTCAAGAAAGGAGCTGCGGCAGCTACAGTTTGGGTACAACTTGCTGCCATCTCTAATTTTCACCTTGGCTTTGAAGGATTGAACATAATGGGAGGTTGGCATAATTGTTAAAGTATTTACCTTATAAACACAACGTGGGGTAACTGGCTAGGCTTAAAATGGCCTACAAAGGCAGTTAGCCTAGTACTAATCTATGAACAAGCTATCCAAAGCCTTTCTCAAAGGGACCTTCCACCTCAGACCTCCAGTGAAATCCCCTTATACTCCATAGAACCTAAAGTTTATGCTTTCACGCATTATTCTCCCACCTTTCAAACCATCTTCCTCATGTGATTTGAAATTTTTGTCTTGGAAGACTATCTTTTTAGTAGCCATCACGTCTGTCCGTAGAGTATCAGAGCTACAGGCCTTGTCCATAAAGCCTCCATATTTGATTTTTCATGCTGACAGAGTGTCCCTGTGAACAAATCCTTCATTTTTACCCAAAGTTTGTACTGAAGCAAACCTTAACCAAATCATAGATTTACCAGTGTTTTTCCCCAAACACACCAACAACTTAGAGTATATGCTGCACAATCTTGATGTTCATAGACAGCTCAGATTTTACCTGGATAGAACCAAAGACTTCAGAAAATCAGAAAAACTTTTTGTTCCCTTTTCAGACTCTAGGAAAGGTATGCCAGTGGCAAAAACAACACTATCTAAATGGTTATCTGATTGCATCACCTTCACCTATTCAGCTGCCAATTTACCTTTACAACACAAAATTAAGGCTCATTCTACTAGAGCTGTGTCCACATCCTCTGCTTTTTCTGCTAGGCTTCCTATAGACAACATTTGTGCAGCAGCCATTTGGTCAAGACCTCATACCTTTATTGCTCATTACAAAGTTGATAAGGCCTCCAGGGACAGGGCCTCCTTTGGTTCTACTATCCTGAAAAACATACTCCCGTGAGCCACCCAAGAAAGATGGTGCTTGGGACGCTACCCATCTGTAAGAATGAACGGCGAGATAAAACAACTTCACATAAAGAAGTTATGTACTTACCATAACGTTCCATGTGAATTGTTTCTCTCGCCTTCATTCTTACTTCCCACCCTCCTACCCCTTCCAGGGTTTTTCGAGGACCAAGATACTAGTTTTATCCTGGTTGCTCAGTCTTTCTGTGTTTTGTTTTCCTAAAGAGTGATAGAATGGCACATGGTATTGTTAGACGCAGCAAACAAGATCTGAGGTAACTCAAGGTGCATCATGGGATAGGGACTTGGCCTCGAACTGTCTGAAAACCTTGGGCTTTGTAGTAAGCTGACTCGGAGCCGAGGATCGGCTCCGAACCCATCTGTAAGAATGAAGGCGAGATGAACTCCTCACATGGAATGTTATGGTGAGTACATAACTTCTTTATCCCTTGCCAGCCTACTCAAAATCGAAATTTCCTGCAGGTCTTAGAAAGTTGTTATCCCTTTCTTCTCCTTCCTCATTAGGTCCATAATAGAGTATAATAGCTCTGTTGCTATGCACTCATCTTAGCATATGACACAGCTTATGAGACTGCATCGTTTTCTCACTAAGATAATCAAAGGCGCAACTTCCTTGATTTACCCAGACTGTCATTTCTGTTTCCTACAGACTCTTGATTGGTGACCTCTGTCTGTCCCACAAGCCACAAAGCCAGTCCTATGTGACCTTCTACACATCCACAAGACATTTAACACCCTAAACATCTGCTCAGACGTCTTAACTTCCACTGAAATATAATTTAAGACCTCTTGGTGAGATAGATATGTATCACAGAAAATCTCTCTTTAATGAAATAAACTTCCTTTTGAACTAAAGTTAAAGAGCTCTATGGCCTTCTTTAACTGTAACCTGGATGAATGGATGGGCAATCATTAATATACCCCAAGTCTTGCCCCTCAAGCCCTCATTCATAGGGGTAGTAATTACTCATGACAACAGGACTCTACAAGTTTGAGGTTTTCTGGGTAGACTACTGATGGCCCTGTGGATCAACAAACTAGTATGGACCTAGGAATCTAAATTGACCTATTCCATTCCTACTGTTTCAGCCCATTTCTTTATGTTATTACATTCTCATTCTTTTTTCTATTATGCCCATATGGCCTTAGGATTTGAAAACTTTGCTTATCCAATTCCACCTTTTATTTTATTTCTCTCATGTCTTCGAAAAACATTATAAAATCAATCTCTGTTTTATGTAAAACCCACTTATAAGTATTTTCTCTCCCATTACTTATTCTTAACCTAGCATTATTTACTATCAGTCTCATAGTTTTTACATCTTGTGCTAATTCCTTTTCCACTTTCCTAAATTAAAATTTAAAGTCTCCCACCATCATAATGGACATAATTAGAATCACATAACTTTGAATTTTCTCAGACATTTTTTTTATTTATATTTGTATGCACATAAACTGTCACTTTTCTAAACACATTCTGCCCTGTTCGTACATCATACAAAAACTCTCCCTGCTACCACCATTACCATTATATCTAATATTTTCATCTCTATTTTTAATAATCATGCAATACCTGAATATGCATCACCCCTGTAGTCCACATCATTTTTCCGGGTCTATATTATATTTTCAAAAGTTTCAAACATCGAACACCATATGGTCGACATCATATGAGCAATGTTTGAAATTTTGAAAATATAATAAAAAAATAAAAATAAAAAACTATACTTACCTAAATGCTGTAGGCAGGGGGGCAAGCCCTCGTGCACCCCCCACACCCCCGCTACTTAAATATTCCTACTTCGAGATCGCACTGCATTGAAGTAAAGGGAAAATATTCCCTATGGATATTTCCGTGTTACACGCGCGATGTTTCGACCAATCGGGTTCGCTCAATACCCGTTTGCCGTTTACAGTTTTTGATGATGCGGTAGGAACCCCATTTTTCCACATCATCTCAAATTCCACCCTCTTCCTTTTAATCTGTACATGTTATATCAAGAAAACAAATTACCTCTGCATCAATTTTTCACACCATTCAAACACCATAATTCTTCTGACATCCTTCTTCATGCTGTTCACATTCATTGATGTTATATTTATATTAACATTTTCTCTTTTTTGCATTTTTTCCTCAGTCCATCTTTCATCCTCTTTTTTTCTCCTCCTGCACCTACTCCAATAGAACTTTCAATCTTTTTTCTAACTCCGACCTCTCGTCTACCTCTTCTTCTTCTTTTCTTCCTCTGTTTCTAATAGCCCAAACCTGGACTCATACACTTTTCTTATGTGTTTCTTTTTTATTAATTAATTTTAGGACCTCATCTAGTGCATCTTTTTCTATACTTTCACCTTTTAGTTCCTCGTCTTCCTCCATCCTTTCATCATTATCTTTCACCCTTTCTTGTGTAAGAACTTGTTCTCCCCCTTATTTTCCTCACTTTATCTTTCTTCAGTAATTCATGGACAATCAAACCAAAAATATCCTCACTTCCAAATTTCCTGTATTATGATTTACATTTTCTCCTGGAATGCCCAAACTCACCACACTTCCCACACCTTCTTTTTATACATTAGATTAAATGTGATTCATCCCCATAAAAATGCATACTTTCAGTTGCTTCTAGTACTTAACACTCCTTTTCCCCAATTTATTATTATTATTATTATTATTATCATAATCATCATCATCATCATCACATTAGGCACATGCTGCAACTGACTACTTTCGGTGTCTAAAGTTACATAAACCTCCCATCGCCCAGGTCCATATGTTTCTGTCATCCACAATTGTTTTAATCCCATGCACATCCTGATTTAAAAAAAAATAAAACATTTAATTAATTTTCTTCTGAGTCATTCTGCATTGTAACATTTGTATTTTTATTTGTATATTTAAGTTTTAGTAAACATAGTTCTTCTAAGGAGATATATTATTTCTACTTTCACATTTATTAACACCTTTTTATTAGTGCAAATGCATCAACAGTTCTTTCACAGAATGGTTCCATTCCTGTGTGTATTAATGTCCTAATATTAGACAAACTGCATCCTAAAGGTAAAACAATATTGTCTAAAACAAAACACCTGTTTATATGGTGTTCATTCTTTGTTTTCACTGTCACTACTGACCTTTTCCTCCAGCTTTTAACATCTCCAGTCTAACTGTTATACACCTGGACCTTCCTTTCTTTTAGCAGGCCTTCACTGGGACCTTATTCTGGTGCTGCATAAGTTTTTCCTCTGGTAAGACTGCTCTGCACATGTTTTTTTTCTCTGCTAAGAGTGCTCTCAGTCACTCTGTTTACTACTCTCTGCTCCATCTTTCTGCAGCCCATCACAGAACAGTGGATATTTCACTAACCAGACATGCCCCCTCTCTGTCCATGCCATCATTTACAATATTCTTGTGCCTTACTGTCATCTCCTCAACATGTAATATTTTGTCCATCACCACACTCCACGGCATGACCAGTTCCTCACATAACTGATTAGACAGATTACAAAAAAATTGTCTGACTAATTAATTACTTGCTGATAAGTCAGCCTTAGGTTTAAATTCTATTAAGAAGTATTATGTTTCTTTACATTATATTTATTCCTGAAAATACTTTATTATTTGGAGTTTTATAAATGTATCTGTTTAGGGCAGCCACAGTGGTGCAGCGGTTAGCGTCACCACCTCACAGCAAGAGGTTCTCCGGTTCGATCCTCGGCTGGGGTGCCTTCTGTGCAGAGTCTGCATGTCCTCCCTGTGGTCGCGTGGGTTTCCTCTGGGTGCTACGGTTTCCTCCCACATCCCAAAGACATGCTGTAGGTGGATTGGACACTCTAAATTGGTCCTAGGTGTGAGTGTGTGCGTGTGTGTGTGCCTTCCGTGGAAGGTTGGGTGCCAGACTGGCAACTTGACTTTGTAAAACTCCAATGCCAGTCATGACCGGACAGGTGATCCGCTGTGATGACCCCTTACTGGGAAAAAGCAGAAAGAACAAGAAGAAGATAAATGTATCTATCAGCTCTATTCTTCACTCTTATTTATTTATTTATTTATTATTTATTTCCAGTTTGTTCACTGGGGTTTCTAATTCCTTGCCCTGCTGTTTTCCTTCTACATTGTTGAGTAATACATTTGTCTAATGTGAATGGGTGACTCTTAGCCAGGGTCTCCATTTTGCCTTATGCTGCTTTTCTTCCCCTTTGGAGGCACTAACCCTGTCTGCCCTTTCAAATTAAATCCAACTTCTCCTATATCAAATGTGGTAGGGGATTTCCACTTTCTAGTTCTTGCTTTCTTTGCAATCAAAAATATCAAGTAGAGCAACTCTTCCTGTGAGGGAGAGATCAATGAATCTTCAGCCAATCCCAGGAGGAACAGTTGTTCTGTCAATGGGGGAGCAAGTGATAGGACTGTTGTAAGTAGGTCCTGAAGGTTTTCTATACATTCCTGCAGTTCCTCACACCCCCAAAAGGTATATCACAATTTGCCCTGTTCACCTCACTATATTTATTCCTGAAAATACTTTATTGTTTGAAGTTTTATAAATGTTATCTATTTATCAGCTCTATTCTTCACTCCTCATTGTTCACTGAGGTCCCTAATTTTTCCCCTGTTGTTTTCCTTTTACACTATTGAATAATGCATTTGTCTAATGTGAATGGGTGACTCTAAGCTAGGTAACTAGGAAGGTGAGGTACCCCAAGCATCCTGCCTCTTTTGTTAGAAGTAGTCTATCCCAGCTAAGTCTTGGTTTTCTGCCTTCTCATATGAAACTTAATATTACATTCTTTATTTGCTAACAAAGGAGGGAAGAATCTCACTCAGGAAAGACTAAAGCAGATGAAGTCAGAGAGGAAGGCTATTAAGTTGCTAATGCTGTCTGATCAATCTCTAGGGGGATTGTCTTCCATCTGCTATTTATAGTTTAGCTTTATCCAGTATGATGTTACAAGTTTTGCTAAGTGAAGTTTCATATGTTGGGCATACCCAGATCCATAGGTATTTAAAACAAATGGATTTTCATAGGACAGAACAGTGGACTTGCATTCCTGAGGAAGGATGGTTGGCTATCACCAAAATTTTTGTTTTATCCCTGTTTACTTTATGTCCAGAGATTTCCCCATATTCATCTAATATTTTTCATAAAGTATCAATGTCCTTCTCTGCCCTTCTCACAAAGGCCAAAAAGTCATCAGCACGTAAAGCCACTTAACTTCAGCTCCAATTCTAATTCCCTATAGTCTAGACCTCCTTATCTGCTGAGGTCCTATGTAAATTGCAAATAGGATAGGGGAGATAGGGCAGCCCAGCCTTGTGCTTCTGGAAAGTGAAAGGTGTGTGGAAAGTTCATGGGAGAGTTGTATCCTGACATTTGACTCCATATATATACAGATATATTCAGGTATATACAGGTTTGATATGGAAAATCTGCAACAAGCCTAGTAGCACTTACTTGCCTTCCCATGAGAAATTATGTTGTTTTAAATAATAAACAGGAAAGCACCAATGCTTCTCCCCCAGAGTATTTATTGGAACTCTCAGTTTGGAGGAAAGAGGGGAATGGTCTGAAAATTAAGCATAGTGGAGCGCTACCCTTGATAGAGTAAAGGAATCCTCACGTGAGATATATCTTCTATCCAGTCTGGTTGCTGTACATGTCCTAGCTGACATGTAAGTAAAATGCTTAAGATAGTTTGGTTCTGTAGTAACACTGAGTAAACCTATACTTTTTAAATATAAGTCAACATATCTACCCAAACAGGAGACTTTATATCCTCTTGGGCCCCTGGAGACATCCTGCAGGGCAGTTGTAATATTCCATTCTATAGCGTACATCATCTCCTCTGTAAAATGCATTGCCTCCAACATAATCTTTGTAATAATAATAATAATAATAATAATAATAAAAATAATAATAATGCCAAAACTAGCACCCCCCTACATAACATTTAGAAACTTCACAATTAAAATACCCCCTGCTAATAAATACTCATGATACAGAGGGACACAACTAGGTTGGATTGCATGGCTAGGCTTATAAAGGGTCTGGTTGTCATTAGCCTATTATATACCTTTACCCTATGAACCTAAATTCCTTTTTGGAGAACCTGGCGGAAAATACATGGAGACTAAAGTCACCTTTCTCCCCGCTAGCTCACCTTTAGCCCAAACCTTCCTGCATGATCAGAGCATGTTTCCCACCCTCTGAAAGAGGTAAAGCAATTCATCAGAACTGTGGTACCTCTTCTTCATGAGCCTTCCATTGATGCTGAGACCAAAGTCTAACCCCTGTTGCCCCCTCAATGCTGCATATTCAGTAATTCCTAAATGTATCTTTTGCATTAAGGCAAATGTCAGCTGTAAACATTGCAAATATTGTAGTACCTTCCTCTTGTTTATAACATGCATCAACCCATTCACATTCCATGGAACAACCCTTATGTATATTTTATATTCCTTTTGTATTTCAGTATTCTCTCTCCTTAATTTCCATGTGGTATAACCCAGTAACTAGCTAAATAAACCAAAATCCTGATAAATATTCTGAACATCTGCAAGTTAACAAGCGTAGAAAGAAAATCAACATTTCAAATGCAAGGATACTGTTTAAAATTCAAGCAGATATACCTGTGCTATTACCAAATGTTTAGTTAAATAGCAGCTGTGTAATTATCATTTCAGGTACAGTGAGCCTACTACCCCCCCCCCCAAACATCTTTTAGTAACATCAAAGTTCCGTAAGAAAGTTTGAGTTATGTATATCACTCTCCAAAACAGTTACTCAAGGCAGTATATCTTGCTGTAAAACAGCTAAATGGGTACAAATTTCCAGCTAATGAGGCAGTTCATTACATGTAGTACCTGTACAGATATCTTTGTTCCACCCTACCTCTAAGCATGGCCAACTTGTATCATATTTAAAACATCTACAGCTAACTCATTGAAGTAAGTCCAGATCATGCTTTTCCCAAATGGGGAATTGATTCTGTCTTTACAGACTCTCATCCTATCTTTGTACAGGGTCTGCTTTAGAAAGGCGAAAATGCAAACTCTGAAACGTTTACATGTGCGAATAATCAGAAACTCGAAAGTGGTATTTTGGGATTGTAGTACAGTGAAGATCAGAATATTTGCCCTTTCCTCACTGTAGTGCGATCTTTGAGTAGGAATATATATTTAGTGGGGGGTGTGGGGGGCACAGCCCCCCACAATACCAATTTTGAGTTTTTGATTATTTGCTCATGTGAGCGTTCAAGAGTTTGCGTTTTGGTTTTATGACATAGACCCTTTATACAGGCATAATGTTCTACTTATTTGTTGTAATACCTGGCTCCTCTGCTCATGCTTGGCCTGGTATGGCTTCTCTTCTGTCCTCCAAAAACATTAGGGGATCCTGAGGAGAAAGTAGGGTCTTACTTCCCCATGGAAGAAGAATCCTTAAATTAACTGGGTATAACCATTTGAATGTTATATTTTGCTGCCTGAAACTTCTAGAACCAGGTAAAATGCAGCCCATTTCTGTGAGGTAGCTGATGAATAGTCATTATCAAGGATTACCCTCTGGTCGCCCACTTTACAGACCTTCTTTGGCTTCCATATTTTAGAAAGTATATCTTTACTGAGTGCAGAAGTCTGTAAATGGATGACTGTATGTCTGGGCCTGCCACCTGACCTATTTGCAGGATGTCCCACAGTTTTGAGCACTCGTTCTGTTTTAATTAAGTCTATTTCCAAACTGGACCACTCTGCCAGGGAGTTCTGCACAAAATTTACACAGTTAACCTTGTCAAGCTGCTCAGGTGTTTTCTGCATCAGCTTGTCTGTTGACTACTACTTCCATTCTGGATTCCAGGTCTACTACCCAGTCCTTCAGAGTAGAGTTCACATTCTGCAGAGCCAGAATATCAACCAGCTGTCCCGATAGTGCATTATTTACTTCTTCCCTATGTTTCAAAATGGATTCTATAAAATAGTCCATTTTAGAGTTGACTTTTTGTAACTCTTCATCAAGATTTGCTGGAAAGCAGCACTCTGAGGAAAATCAGATGATTTTGAGGGATCATTGCACAGCCTTTCACACTCCATTTCCCTTTGGCTAAGTAATCCACCCCAGGGAACTACCACATTGACAGTATCCCCCTAAGAGTTGACCCAGTTGTTCAGGATTTGGGAACTTATATGGACAGTGACCTAATTTTGACCAACATGTGTCTATAAGAACGTCCTTTTATATTGCACAGCTTATAAACAAGGGGATTATGTCTACATCTGAGGATCTCATTGTCTCCCTTTACTCAGCCCTCATGTCATTGTCCCCATTTACTCAGCCTTCATTAGGCCCATCATTGAATATAATGCTATCTGTAGCTCATTAATTAGAGGGGAAGGGGAGGGGAAAGATTAAGGTGCAGTGGAGGCTATTTTTGATTATACTTAAAACAGCCAAAAAACAGACCACTAAGTGTTGGCCAAGCAGAGAAGAGACATTAAACTTGATACCATTTTCAACATGCAAGACTAGTATAACAGAATGAAAGCAGTTTGTGTGCATTTGCAGGGCTGGATGCTGTATTTAGCTGCTGTAGTCTTTGGGGTGAGGGTGCAGTCCATAGCTGCCTGTTATATAACAAAATGCTATGGTTAACTGTCGAAGCAAGATGTATAAAAGTAAAGGATGCACAACAGAAAAACAAGTTCAAACAACAAGATGCAATCATACCATCAGAAAGATTTGATCCTGGCAAAACTGTAGCAGAAGGGAAACATATTAAAAATGGTGACAGCAGATTGTGTGTGGAAAATGATTATTCACTGTACACCAGGCATAAGAGAAATTTATCCCAGCAAACAGGCAATGTCAAGAGGCAGGTGTGAGTTTCAAGCTGCTGTAACCAGCTATCTTCATAGTATTTTTCCTGGAAAATCAAAGACATTTTTTAATGCAGAACAGGCTAAGGAGGACATAAAATATTTATCCAACCAAAAGTGAGCCAGCAAGCAGAGGGAGCTCTGTTTCTCATTTTACTAACAGTAGAATTCATAATGAGACTTTGCCAGTAAAACCTTTTCCAGTGTCCAAAGGAAATGCTTGAGAGACAGAAAAAAAAGACAGGAATTGACTAGAAGAATCAGGGGTACCTTGGTCTTGAACCAGAGTCTGGTGTTGGGAGATGGAGATGAATAGGAAGAAGACCGGTAACAGTGAAATTAGTGAGTAGTAATACATTATAAAGCATTGATCACATTTTTGTAAAATGTGGCTTTGCAAGAAAAAGTGGCAAAAAAAGATGTGACTTTTTTGATTGTTAATCTTGTGGGTGGACTGTAAAGCATATACCCAACCTTATAGCATTAATATTTAAGAGGACAGTAAAAGGGGGAAAGTAACTGCAAGTGAAATAGTCCCTGTTCTTATTAGTGTTTAAATAAATCATTTCATGGTATAAACTGTATGTTTTATATTGTGAAGCAGTTTTCTCTAGTATAATCAGGTGTAGTTTTAGTTGTAACAATTATAGGCTTTACAATATAACAAGAGAAGAATGGCTGGACAAAAGCAAGTGTGCTATGGTCTTGGCCATCTGGGGTGGGGATGAGGTGTAAAGATGTACTGATTACATTATATGTAAAATTAAGATATTTTTACAATGATGAATGACTGGATTAACGCCTTTGCCTTAAGCTATTAACAAGTGTCTTTGTAAGCATGTACGTTTTAAAAATAAGAGAAAATAATGAAATCCATGAAAAATGTTGTTTTTTGCATCTGCAAAGATATTCGCTTGTTTTTTTTCCATTAGCAAGTGTTCAGTGGAAGTCAAGAAGTCTGGAGATGAATGCAGTTATACATTCTGTTCTGCGTGAAATTTACAAAGATTCATTGATGAATACTTTTCCACAAAGATGAGGTATCTGTAGGTGCAAACAATTAATCTTGAGAGATCTGAGGATTCTTTGCTGAGGGGAAATGCAACATTTAAAGGTACAGCAGCTAGCAGTTCAGTGAAAAATTGTTTGAAATTATGGGACGTGAATAAGAGATAGCAGCCTTAATAATTTAATACAGTTAGTAGAACAGTGTACAATTTAGTTTTATTTAAAGGTAGCCAGTGCATGTTTTTTTAGGGCTAAAATGTAATGTTTTCTGAAGGCATACAAGCTCTTTTTCACATCTGGGAGGGAAATAGAGATGGGTAAAGGACAGACAACAATCAGTTTAAATGGGAACACAGGCTACACCATACGCTTTAGCGTAGATAACCTTAATTTTAGGCTACGTAATGCCTGTTGGTCCATCTGTTGAGTTGGGGAAATTGCTAATATCTGTAGTATTAAATGTGAATTTTGAAGATGTACATGGTTTTGTGTGTTTGTACTAAATTAATAGGGGATGGGTGTGTTCTGATTAAAACAAAAAGTCTTGAAAAATGTGACATAGGTTCAAATGGAAATGAGAAGAAACAACTGTATAAAAGATCAGCCTACATGTAACACAAATGTCGGAAATACACACTCAAAAAAGCTATCATGCATAATAGATGGGAACAACAGGTATTTATCATGATGGCTATGCTGTCCATATTATCTTGGAATGTAAATGGCCTTACAGGTGTAGAAAAAAAGAAAGCATAATGAATTATATTAAGAACTGCAGAGTGCAAATGCCAGTGCTGTAGGAGACATATTTGAAAAGAAATGAACATGTGAGTGTGACAAAGAAAGGATTTCAGGACAGATATTCAGGAGAATATCACAGACAAATGGAAAGGGAAATAATTCTAATTGATAAAGGAGCTCCAATAGTGATAGAAGACAAAAAAAGACAACAATAGTAGATTTTTTTGGTAGTAAGGGGCTATTGGCAAGGGAAGAGGATTATACTGGCATGTATTTATATTCCACCAAACAATGCTGTTATGAAGCTTAAGAAAGTTGTGGGAGAAATAATCAGCTTTCAACAGGGAATTGTGGGAGAAATAATCAGCTTTCTGCAGGCAATATTATTTATATATAGGGACTGGAAGTTGATTTGCAGTAGTGAGGATATACCGGGGGGGGCTAGAAGGGAAAATATAATAAAAGAGGGTAGAATTTTGAATACATTTGTGAAAATATTTAGTATGGAAGATGTGAATTCAGTAGTAGGAATTTGGACAGAATTTACATATTTTCCTGAGATACAGTAAATGGGCTAGACTAGATAGAAATTATATTTCACAGAACATTTACAATTAATTGAAAGCTTTGATATACATCCAGTAACTATTTCAGATCATGTACCAATAAAAACTAAGGTGAAAATGCAGGTTAATGAAATAAAAATGAGGCACTGGTGTTTTCCCACTTACCTGTTAAAAAGAGAAGAATTTAAGAAATTGGTAGTAGGAATTATTTAAGAGTTATTAGGGAAGATAGAAATATCTTCAGAAGTTACAACTAGAGTGGGATAAAATGAAAATGGAATTTTAAAAGCAGGGTAGAAATAAAAGCAAAAGGGACATGGGTAAGAAGTAATATGAATTGCTTAGAGAGGCTGACAAAGGTTAAATTCTTGCAGGATAAGGGGAATCACATATCAAGAAGAGGAACAAATGTAGAGTGCTAAAGAGAAACTAACGGACCATCTGGATAATATGCTGATAAAGCAACAATTTTTAATAACAACTCAAAAACACTAAAAACATTTAGTACAAGTTAGGCAGCAGAAAGTAGAAACGGGTATTGCCAAAATTATGGAACTTATAACATAAATAAATAACCAGAGAGCTTAGAGAAATGAAGGGAGTATCTGGATAATATGCTGATAAGCAACAATTTTTAATAACAATTCAAGAACACTAAAACATTTAGCACAAGTTAGGCAGCAGAAAGTAGAAACGGGTATTTCCAAAATTATGGAGCCTATAAAATAAGTAAATAAATAACTAGAGATCCAAAGAGAAACTAAGGGAGTATCTGGATAATATGCTGATAAGCAACAATTTGTTAATAACAACTCAAGAACACTAAAATCCTTTAGCACAAGTTAGGCAATAGAAAGCAAAAACTAGTATTGCCAAAATTATGGAGCCTATAAAATAAGTAAATAACCAGGGGTCTTGTATAGGTTTTAGCAATAGCTTGGAAACGTTTTAAAAATGTGTATAATGCAGAGAACTGTGGAAATCAAGAAAGAGCACAAATGGAAATATTTGTGGAATAATTAAATATGCCAAGGTTAGAGGTTGATAAGGTGCAACAAGTAACAATTAAGATAGGAGGGGGTGAGATAAAAATGTGGATCTATAACCAGTCTTCAGGAAAGTCTCCAGAAAAGGATGATATTCCTGTAGAAGTCTGGAAGTTAGAAGGGGAAAAAAGTCATAAAGATCTGGGAGATTTGTTTAACAGTATTTTAAAAGGACAGGAAACACCAACATCTTGGAAGAAGTCTGCGGTAGTTGTATTGCCTAAAAATAGTAAAGATCCATCAGACCCAGCTTCATACAGACCCATTTCAATTTTGAACCATGACTATAAAGTTTGTATGTGTAAACTCGCTAAAAGAGTGGCAAATGTGTTGCCAGAATTGATAGATATAGGTCAGTGTGGTTTTGTGGAGGGCAGGCAAACATTTGACAACAGTAATAGAGCAGTGATGATCCAGAGGAAAGCAAAATGTAAGAAAATACCGCTGTTGTTGATGAGTCTTGATGCAGAGAAAGCATTTGACAGAGTAAGCTGAGATTTTATGAGCAGGGCAATGGAATCGTTTACATTCCCCGAGACAATAATAAGGTTAATTAGGAGGATATATGAAGGACTGGAGACAAGAATTTAAGTGGGAGGGTTCCACGCTGATAGGTTGTGTTTGAACAGATGAACCAAGCAGAGGTGTTCTCTTTCCCCTTTGTTATTTGCATTATATTTAGAAACAATTGCAAAGAAAATAAGTGACTCAAAAATTCAAGGATATAATTGGTAGTCAAAAAATGACCTTATTTGCAGATATTATTTTATACCTGATAAAATCAGGAATGGACATTTCAATGTTGTGGAACATTTTGAGACAGTTTCATATCTTTTTGGGATACAAAATGAAGCTAAAACAAAAGAAATAGCTGTAAATTATGTACTCACACATGAACTGGTTCAGCAATATCCATATTTATGGGGATATGATAAAATGAAGTACTTAGGAGTATGGATTAAAAAAGATTCTAGTGTGGCAGCTGTGGATATGTGGAGTCTATATTAGGAAATCGAAAACCCGTTTGAGCGAATACCACAACACCGATACACATAGCCCGAACCGCAAATACGCTGAACCCCCTATACCGTGAAATTGAAAATCTCGAATCGTCATAGTCGGCCAACACCACCGCAAGCTACATACTACTTACCAAACATAATAAATAAAACACATACATACACTAACCAAACCCTACTTCTAACCCTACACTAAACCTTGCATACATTACTATCTATGCACTTACCTTAACCCGCACCCTAACCCTAAGGTCCGCAACTATCGCACACTTACCCTACAAACATATACCCAAACAAAACAAATAATACACACACATACACTTAACAAAACCCTACTTCTAACCCTACACTAAACCTTACATACAGTACCTATCTATGCACTTACCTTAACCCGCATCCTAACCCTAAGGTCCATAACTATCGCACACTTACCTTACGGAGCTATACCGCAGACGGGCCAACCATGACAGTCGACATTTCACGTTTCGTGGTTTTGAACGTTCACTGTTACCATAGTTCTCACTATAATTGTCGCTCAATTCCAATTCACTCAAATGGGTTTTCGATTTCCTAATTTAGACCCGATATGTGGGAAGAGACTAAAAAGATAATACAAAACTGAGAAACTGGAAGCTCTGTTTTATGGATATGGATAGCAAGATACAAGCAGTTAAAATATTTTTAGTCCCTTTAGTTTTATACACAGGTCTGGCATATTTTTATCAACCAGAGGAGAAGTTGTGAATAGCAATTAATAAAGAGCTGAAGGATTTTATCTGAGAAGTAAGACAGCAAAAGTCAAGTGGGATATGCTGATTCTTCCAATATAACAAGGCAGTCTGGGATTACCTGATTTGAAGGGGTATTCCAGAGCTACACAGTTATGTCTCATACATAGCAGAAGCAGAAGCCTATAATTCGAAGTGTAAAGGTATATGATAATTCAAAATGGAAAGGGATGATGATGAAATGGGGGGGTGGAGCTCAAGAAACAAGGAGAGACTGGGATTTTGAATGCAAATCCTTAAGGAGAATAACAATAACCATACATGCTATTATATTCATAAAGTAGCAGAAAGTATTCTAAGAACTAAGTCAACATGGGAATAGAAAAAGGAGATTATGCTGATATGAATGATTGCAATTAGGAATACAGACAATAGGCAAGAAGGGTCTGGAATTTATTGGAGGAAACTGGCAAAAGAACCAAGGTAATGGGAGCAAATAATTAGAGAGTAAAAGGTAAAAGAATGGGAAGAGGCCTAGAATTTATTTGAACTGCAGGATAGAGATTGGCTATCCTATCAAGGACTGATGTCAGAATATAGGCAAAGAGAAAGAAATAGGGTTACCCTAAGCAAAAGACCAGCACTGGTACAGCTTTTAGTAGAATCTAGAACAGAAGCTGCTGTTTAAAAAGAAATAATTAGTAGAACATATAAAATATAGTATGATAACTATAAGAATCGATCAGAGGAGGTTTGAAAGAATTGGGCAGAGATATTGAATAAGCAATTCACAAAGAAACAATGGGGATATATGTAAGTCTCCCAAATATGCAACAAAGAGTAGAAGATTTAAGATCTTTGCTTGGAAGTGTTTACGTAGGTATTTTTATACCTCAGGTAGACTCCAAATAATTTTTCCTCAGGTTGATAAGAAATGTTGAAGGTGTGGTGGGGAAGAAAGAGGTCATTGGAAACATATTTTCTGGGAGTGTAGTGAGTTGGCAGACTTTAAAAATTCCATGCAGACTATCAGAAAAAATACCACTGATGTTGTTGGGTCTTGAAGCTGAGAAAGCATTTGACAGAGTAAGCTGGGATTTTATGGGTAGGGCAATGGAAACATTAATTAGGATGATATATAAAGGATTGGAGACAAGAACTGAAGTGGGAAGGTTTCCCCCTGATAAGTTGTGTTTGAACAGAGGAACCAGGCAGAGTTGTCCTATTTCCCCTTTGTTATTTGCTTTATTTTGGCAAAGAAAATAAGAGTATCAGAAATGCAAGGAAGTAATGAGTATGACAATCTAGACAAATTGGCTTTATTTGCAGATGATATTATTTTGTACCTGATAAATCCAGAAAAGGACATCTCAGTGTTGTGGAACATTTTTGAGACAGTTTCAAGTCTTTTCTGGATATAAAATTAATAAAGAGTACATAAGGACTATAGTCAGAAATTATGTACCCAGATACAAATTGGTCCAGCAATACCCATAGGGACAGAATAAGATTAAGTGTTTAGGAGTATGGCTCAAAAAGCCATCTGATATGGCAGCTAAGGATATGTGGGAAGAGACTAAACAAAAGATATTATGTAAACTAAGAAAATGGAAGCTCTTCTTTATGGCTGTGGATAGTAAGATATAGCCAGTGAAAATGTTTTTAGTCCCACTAATTTTATACATGAGTCAAGCATATTTTTATAAACCAGAGAAGTTGTGAATAATAACTAATGAACAGTTGAAGGAATTTATCTGGTAGAAGAGGGCAAGAGTTAAGTGAGATAAGTTGATCCTTCCAATACAACAAGATGGTTTAGGGTTACCTGATTTGAAGGGATATTTTAGAGCTACATAGTTAAGGTCTATATACATAACACAAGTATGTGTACTTCAAAATGGAAATGGGGTGATGATGAAGCAGGAGGGAAGTTCAAGAAATGAAGTGAGAGTGGGAGTTTGGATGTAGATCCTTAAGGAGAATAATAGCAACCATACAGAAAATTTTATTCAGAAATTAGCAGAAAGTACTCTAAGAACTAAACCAACACAAGAATGGAGAAAGGAGATTTTACCAAGAGGGATGCTTGTAAGTACAGGAAATATGCAAGCTGAGCTGAAATGTACTTTGGAAAACTGGCAAAGGAAATGCATTGTCAGCAAATAACTAGAGAGGGAAAGGTAATAGAGTGGAATGAGGCCAGGTAGCTGTTTGGACTGCAGACTAGAGACTGCATTCCATACCAGGGATTGATATCAGAGTATAGGCAAAGGGAAAGGGATAAGGGGATCTTAAGAGAAAGACCTTCTTTGGTGGAATTTTTAACAGAATCTGGGACAGACGCTGCTGTTAAAAACTGAATAATTAGAATCAATCAGAATAGGTTGAAAAAGATTGGGAAGAGAGACTGGAAAAGCAGTCTACAAGAGAACATTAGGAGGACATACGTATAGCTGCCAAGTATGCAACAAAGTCCAGAAGGTTTAGGATTTTTGTTTGGAAGTGTTTGCATAGGTAGTTTATGTACTAGGCAGACTTCAAAGAATTTTCCTCAGGTAGTTAGCAAATATTGGAGGTGTGATGGAGAAGATAGAGGTAACTAGGAGCGTGTTTTGGGAGTGTAATGAGTTAGCAGATTTTAAAAGTTCCCTACAGAGTACTCTGTCAGAAATATTGGGTAAACCATTGCTGTAACTAAGGCTATGATTTTTTGAGCTGGGATGTAGAATCTGAATTGTATAGATATGCTAAGGCCTTTTTAAGCTTTATTTTGTTGATCTACAATAAAAAAAATTACTAGAAAATGGAGATCAAAGTCTAAACAAACAGTATTTGAAGTATAGAATATTTTAAAAGAGGCAAGATAAATGGAGGTAGAATCTTTAGAAAATGGAATAAGCAAATTACAAAAAAAAAAAATGGACACTGTGGGAACAATATATGCAGAATAATGTTCGGGAGGAGGACTGAGGTTTAAGGGAAGGCAGGTATTCAGCAATTTATATAATGTTATATTGCTGATAATTACAAAGAAATAAAAGAGATGTGATGTGTAATGTATGTAAATGGAAAAAGAAATGTTAATATGCCCTGGGATTCATTAACAATCGTGTACACTTCACGGTAAGCCTACATGATTTAAGTGTTAGTGGGATGAGCAGGAGCGCTTATTGAATATGCATGCTGTTCATCAAGCATACACATTTATTAGCACCTTTTTGTGACCAGCAGAAATGTTGGTGGCCATGAGAAGGTGCAGGGAAGCTTGAGCTCACAAATGTAAACAAAAAGCAAAGCTAGTAAGCGAGCAGCTTATACAAAGTAAAGGCAAGTTGAAGGAATTAAGATGCAGTATAAGATAAATGGAGAGTATATACACCAAATACAATGGGATTTCTGCAGAAATAAGTAAAAGGGGAGGGTAAACAGGGGAAATGTACTCAGTGCAGTCAAATGTGTAGATGTCACAAAGAACATTTTTAACATAAATACTTCCATATTGATGTAATAATAATTAATCCTGTTCACAATTCTTGACCCCCTGGACATAAATTAAAATGGACCTGCTAACAAATTATGTGAGAGGGACACAAAGCAATGGTGTAACAAAGGGGAGTAAATGTGATATAAATGTTAATAAAATGCTGAGATGAGATAGCAGCAAGGACAGTAAATATATTAGAGGATATTTGCATAGACTGAAGTTATTGCATATAAGATGTACATACATATTTGTGCTAACAGTACTGCTGTATTCATTTGATCATGTATAAACAAGAGGAAATGAACCCTACAGCTGTTGTGTCATGCACATCAGAAAGGGACATGTTTTTGCCATTTGTTGTCATTTGCAACCATTGAAAGGGGGTTTGATACCTTTAAACATGTATTAAACAAGCATGTGTTGTATAGTCATTGAAGTGCTAAATAGTAATACAGTAATGCTCAGAATACATAAGTGACAAATGACAACACAGATGTTCTTCGTGTTTCACTGTTGCAGTCATCACATTTGGGTTATCCCTGCCAGGGTAGCCCTCGGCTGGCCCGAATATCAGAGGCTTAGTATTTCTACGTCAGTTGCTGTCGCTTCAGGACTGACATCAGGTTGTCAGTAGTATAAAGTAAGGCAGCTGACGCCATTACATCAGTCTTTCTTGACATGGAGCCTGAAGCAGAAGCAGTTCGCAAGAGTTCTGGTCAGCCGCTACCTGAGTTTTGTCTACCGAAATGAAGTCTTCTAAAGCTAATTACCCTGTTGGGGATCCTTTTTTCTTGCACTAACCGATGTCAGAAAAAGTTAATAACTGTCTTGCATAAGGAAAACAAATACCACACCGAGACTTCCATTCTTGCTGCATCACTTGTTTAGGCCCAGACCACAATGTCCCCCGTTGTTGCTTCTGTGCTTTGTTCAGTGCCAGAACCATCCAACGTCAGGCCCTTATTGTAGCCAGATATTTTCGCTTACAGTCCTAGAATTCCAGTTTGGCTTCGGTAAGTCATCCGACAGCAGATCTTCTGAAAAAACATAAAGATAAAGACAGAGGCAGACTGCTCAGGTCCAAACCTATCGATGATGCTTCCATTAAGCCAGTCATCAATTCTCTGGTCCTCAGTGAGGCACTTTTGCAGCCTCTGATGCCCGCTTCTGTGGATTCGCAGGCCACAACTAAGACCCTTTCGGAGTCTGGTATGTCGCAAAACTCTTCTTCGGCTAAGGAGCCTGCGGACATCTCTACCTTGGATGGGTCTGGAGCCGCTGAGCAGACATCGGCTTCCGAAGAAGTCCTTTGCACTACCGATTCTCGACACAAACCGACATCTTCTTTCGCGACTACCGTTCTTTCAAAAACAACCGAGTTTCTAAGGCCCAGGGTACGAACCACACCCAAGAAACCGACGACCCACTCTCAGGCACCTGCTTCCTTGCCTCAGTCCCAAATGCTTAAAATGGCAGAAGACCTTATCATGCTGATCAGGGGAAGCCAAGCTACCCCCTCCATTCAGGACACCAGACATAACTTCTTTGGGACTCCACATATAGCTGCACCGATGAAGAGAAGAATCGGATGCCCCATCCTTCTGTTTTCGTTCTTACAAAATCTCATGTTACTTCTCAGATATCTGTTTTCATCATAATGTTATGTACTGCACCCCACATGAACTCCTCTTCTACCTGGAAACTGCAACGATCCCTGTTCCCCTTGGAATAGTCTGGATATAAATGCTTCCTTATTCCTTACATTTCACAGCTGTATTAACTCACCACTCAACCTTCACTCCTCCTCTTCTTCTACCTTCTTTTGTTCAGTCATCTGACCTCTCTTCCTCCCAAACTGAATTTTCTGTAGAAGCCCCCTCCCTCAGTTTTCAGTCTGTGATACTCCATTGCAGATGAAAACTTATTTGCTTCCACACAAGATAAATGTAATGCCCTGCATATTTGTTTTTTTTTTTTGCTTTACCTCTCCCAGTATGCCTGCTGCATCATCTGCTATCCCTCAGTCTACTGCTGTACCACCAGGTCTTTAGTGAGTCAAGTTTCATGACTTCTGTTATGTTGATATGCCCACTTTTCATGTATTACATCATTCCTATTCTCTTATCGGGTAGAGATTAGCTTACATCCAGAAATAAACTTTGGTCTCTTACCTCTTAGTTTCCTCATCCATGTTTATTGATTCAGGTTTCTAAACTAAGGATGGCTTGTTATGTCTTCTGCACCCCTCTTCTGTTTCATTTGTCATTCTGTTTTCAGCTTGGGATTTGTCGAACTTCAGGAGCCCATCTTTTGATTAGCAGTGCTCATCTATCTCCTCAGGGTTCACTGAGATGGTTTCATTTCATATCATGCTGCTGTGGCAGTGCCTTTCATTGCTTCTGGTAACTGCACAGAAGTACTCCGTGTCATATCTTACTGCCATGGAGGTGCTTGTCTGTGCTTCTGCTTCTGCCATTGTGGACAGAAGTATTCCCCCTCATCACTGTGCTATCATTACAGACTCTTAGTACTTCTCAGGATACTCCTACTCTATCCAACTTGTTTCACTTTTCTTTCTCCCATTTTGAGATGTTACTAAGCACCTCATGAGAATTGTTACCCACTTCTACCTTAGCTGCTTCAATTTCTTGACTAGCTGTTGCTGTTTTGATGTGCTCCCTGTCTTTGCATATCTGCTTCATGTAGGTACCACCGCAGAGGAATGGATCTAATGTCAGTGTAACTTTCTGTTCTCTATCCAGTCCATTTTAAGAGTGTGGCCTGCCCACACTTCTGGTCTTTAAGGTGATACTCTCACCATGCTATTACACAGTCTTAGCAAGCCGCCCATGAAAGGATACCCAGGGATTTTATTTCAGCCTTGCTTGCTAAAAGAACATTGTTGAGGTTTCATGAAAAGTATTCAGATATTTGACAGGCAGCCCTTTGAACTGTTCCCCTGTAGCACTCATTTGTTTGTCTGGTATGAGTGAAAGAATGTCTTTATACTTCTAATGGCATTTAGCTTAGAGGATTAAGAAGCTGCTAACAAGCTGTTTTCTGTGGTCCAGAGGTGCAAGGTTTGATTCCCTCAGCCTCTATTGCATAACTTTGTGACTCTGAGTAAGTCACTTAATCAGACACCACTTCTGGGCTTAGTCTGATAAAGGTCCATGGAGATCTGTGCTCTACCCTGGAAAACAAATAAATATGGCCTTCATTGCATGCATTTTAATTACCTGATGTGAACTTGGGTGTTTTTTTCCCACTGCCTGCATCAGTCACTTCAACTGAACTCTCCATTCAGCTCCCTTCTTGGTCCTGGGGATTGCAGTAAAACTGGTGAGTCTTTCACCTGGGTCTGATTTCTAAACCCTCTAATGTTATACCATTCTTCATTAAGGATTGCTTAAGGCATACCATCCTCTCATCTTTTCTTCAGTTTTACATGTTAACAACTTATTTTTCTGCTGCAGTTTTAACTTTTATTATGGGCAGCTGAAAACTGCTTCTCCTAGCCTGACAATGTGATTTGAACAGTCCCCATTTATTCTGCCACTACTTTCATTTTTTTTTCTCAAAAATCTCTTTATTGATTTATATAATATAACAAGACATCAAACAACAAAACATTGTACATATAGTCATTTCAGAGTTGATTGAAGTTATACAACTTGTAAAGCACATTCCAACTCATGAAAGTGAGAGAAATAAAAAACAAACATTATATACAATATATACAAATGGTAACCAGAGTGCAAAAGATGAAATAAGATTATAATCATATGAGAAAGTGAAGTATGAGAGTGAATAAATCCCACACTGTACAAAGATAAAAGTTTAGAATCTATTAGTCATAATTAATAATAGAAAGGACCTTCTCCAAAACTTTATTATTTAAAGCCATTTTTTTAGGACTTTTCAACATAGTTTTTTGTGCTGAAATGTACAAGTAAGCCATTGTTCTAAAGGCATTCCAATTCAGTTTAGTACGGTCAAGCCAATTTCTGGAAATGTAAAGTTTTATGAGAGAGCAAATAAATATGAACACGTGTGTCAAATTTAGAAAGATGTAACATAGGTATGTGTAGAATTGCAGTTTCCCAGGATAGAGTGGACTTATGATAACCCATTTCTGTAACCTTACTTTCAAGGAAGTCCAAAGTTTATGTGAGTAATGGCAATACCAAAAAATATGTAAAAGGTCAGCATTATGAAAGGAGCAACAAGGGCAAGAAGGAGAATTATTAGCATCAAATTTATTAAGTTGGGAGGGAGTATGATAAGCATTATTGTTTATCATCAATTGAGTATAGAACAATTTCTTGAAAGGGGAGTGTTCCAGAGTGTTTCTAATGGCCAAGAGTTTTTGTTTCTCATTTAATTGAGAATTATGTTTGTCCCAGAAGTTAGAAAAGCGACATAACAAATCTTGTATTAATTTATTTAACAAGTTATAAGATTTTGATAACATTTTCTCAGGTAACGATAATGTTCTAATTGTCATCTCTAGATTATTAAAATCTTGCTCCCTTGGCATAGTATGAGCACATTTAGCCATAACCACATCTCTTAACTGACGTAGAATTATGGTATATTTACAGTTGACTTCAGTGTATTTCGAAGATTAGCCAAGGACAAATCTTTATATTTCAAGAGATCCCAAACATTCATATTTTTTATAAGGGGATAATTTGTTAGATTAAATGGTGTATTATCCGACTTTAGGTTGGGATTCAGATGAAGTGGTTGTAGTAGATGAAAAATATTATCAAAATTAATAAGTTTTAATAACTCCTGAAATGCTTTGATCTTATGTTTTAGGAAATTCAAGATTTTAAGAGTGTTCAAAATATCTATGGAGATGAATGGAATGGCAGCAGGGTTTATGTTCTTGGATATAATATACTGATGCCATAGCTTCACCCAAATTGGAAACTGATTGTAGTGAATATTATTCAGTTTAGAAATGGACAGTCGTTTGTTTGCCGAAACAATTAAATAATAGAGATACAAATTTGGCAATCCTAAACCACCCCTATCTTTAGAAGTTGATAATTTAGAATAAGAAATCCTAACTGTTTTAGGAAACCACAAAAATTTAGCTAATTCTTTATTAACTTTATCGAAGAAAGATTTAGGAATGATTTGATCTGAAGAGTTGAATTGGTAAAGAAATTTGGGAAGAATATTCATTTTAATAATTGCAGCTTTGGAAAGAAGTCATAAATTGAGAAGTTCCCATCTATGCATGTCTAACATTATTGATGTCCATATTTTATGCAAATTATTTTGAAATGAAGATAGGCTATTATGAACCATATGTATACCCAAGTATTTAACCCTATAAGTAATATGATAATAGGAGTCCGGAAATAAATATGGTTTATGTGCCAAATGATTTACAGGGAAGATATGAGTCTTTTGGGAATTGATGTGATATTCCGACGCTAGAGAAAATGTCTCAATGGAACTAATTCTTTTTTTAAGATCTGTGATAGGAGTTTGAAAGTATATGACTAAATCATCCGCAAAAGCAGAGAAAAGTAAATTATTGTTTAAAATCCTAGGAATCCTATGGAATGTGTTTTGTGCTATGTATAGAAGTAATGGTTCTAAATACAAATTAAAAAGAAAGGGAGATAAAGGGCATCCCTGTCTCATGCCTCTAGTAATCTTTATAGGGGGTGATGTGGATCCATTAATATACAGTTTGGTAAAGGATTCTTTGTAAAGAGTTTTGATTAAATTAATATATGTGATAGGAAAATTAAAGCAGGACATTGTTTGAAAGAGGAAATCCCAACTCACTCTATCGAATGCCTTCGATGCATCAAGAATTAATGCATATATTGGGTTATTTTCATTTTTTGTAAGATGAATGATGGATTCCAACGAGAGGGTGTTATCCCATGCATGTCTGTGAGACATAAAACCTGTCTGTTCTGGGGAAATAATTGATGATAGAACCTTCTTCAGTCTGTTAGCAAGAATAGAGGATAAAATCTTGATGTCTATATTGATTAATGAAATGGGTCTATAATTATGGGGGTCTGTTTTATCTTTGTTGTTTTTTAAAATTAGTATAGTTTTTGAAGTGTTCCAATGGAGATCAGATATGTAATTTATTTTTATGTAGTTATAAACTTTGAGAAGGAAGGGAGCAATTACTGACTTAAAGGATTTAAAGAATTCAGAAGTAAAACCGTCAGGTCCTGGGGATTTACCAAGTTTGAGTCTGTCAATTGACTCAGAGATTTCTAGAAGACTTAGTGGGGCCGAAAGAATGCTTTGCTGATTTTCATTCAAAATAGGAAATGTTATTGACCCTAGGAAACTGTTTATATGATAATTTACTAATAATTTAGAAGTTTTGGAATATAAATCAGTATATAGTAATGTGAAAAGTTGCATAATTTCCTTGTCCGTGTTGTATAATTGATTTTTGAATTGTATGGGCGATATTTTGGGCCCATCAAGATTATTTTTAATTATTCTAGCTAGGGTTTTTGAAGGTATTTGAGCCCATTCAGAGTAGGTGACTAATAATCTTTGCTCCTGTATTGAAAGATTATTTTGATGTAATAAAATCAGTTCTTTTTGAGAATCTATAATTTGTTTATAAACAGCAGAGTCTGAATTTAATCTATATTGATTATCAAGAGACTGAATTTTTAGTTTTAACAATCTTTCTTTGTTATTGAATTGTTTTTTAAGGTATGAGGCCTTACCAATAAACATTCCCCTTAACCTTGCCTTGCAAGCCACCCACTGAATATCATAGGGAATATCTGTTGAGTCTAAATTGTTTTCCATATCCTGAATTATTCCTATACACAATTTACTAATTTCTTTATTAGAGAGCAAGTTGTTATTCATTGTCCAACAGTTCCGTTTAAATGTATGAGCAGACTTAAAATCTAGATTTAATTTTAGTAAAATTCTAGAGTGATCCAAAAGAAATCTGGGCTCAATAATAAAATCCAATAATAAATGTGAAAGAGAATTAGATAAGAGAAAGAAATCTAACCTTGACAAAGAATGGTAACATTTTGAATAATATGTGTATATATCTTTTTTCTTTGAGTATTTAATGAGTTGTAAAGGGTCTATAAGGTTATAGTCCATTATTAAATCTTCAAGAGCAAAAGATGCTTGTTGATTATATGAAGAGGAAGAGCTAGTTCGATCAATGTCAGGGTTAATTACAGCATTCCAGTCTCCACCCACTACAACATAATGATCTTTGTAGGAAGAGAGGATATTATATATTTGTAAAATAAAAAAATGTTGATGGTTACAAGGACCATAAAGATTTAGTACCAGAAGTGGTTTATCAAGATTGTGTATATTAGAAGTAAAGTAGCACCATCTACCCTCCTTGTCATATTTTTCTTCGATAGTAATCCCCTGAAATTTTTGTTTAATTATGATAGCCACCCCCCTGGAATTAGAAGTATCCCCAGAGGCTATTATTTTTTGATCCATTTTTTATTTTTTCCTTTGTACCAATCCTCCCTAGGTATATGTGTTTCTTGCAGAAAACACACATTGGCTTGAGATTTATAAATTAAATGAAACAATAAAGATTTCTTATCTTTATTCTGGATCCCTCTTACATTCCAGGAATCTATTATTAACAGATTAGTCATACGTCAATCTAAGGTCCATTAAGAGAAATGGAGTAAATTAAATAGTTTGTATATAGAGAGAAAATGAAAGAGAAGAACAAACAAATCTTAATTTTAATAAGATGATTATTCTGAGTAAAGGTATGTTTCAGTATAGGATTAACTTCAATCTCATTCTCTTCCTTCTTCCCTAACCCAGTGCCTACCCTCCTTAACTTAACTAAAGAAGGAAGATAAAAAGACCAATATATAAGATGTAAATACATGGTCACCAATATCACCAAAATGAAGAAAAAAAGTTAAGTAAAGTCCTAAAAAGGGCAATAATCAAGTTATCAAAACTAAACATATTTACACAACTATCATAGGTTCATAGGTTCATACTAGGCTATCTGCCCTAGGACATTTATAAGCCTAGCCCAGAGTTTTGTGACTTTCGCCACCCCTTTAGTTTGAAGGATACTATGCCCATTATTTAGCTGTGCCTCTGTCAAGCAGTGACACTGAGGTGATCCCTGGGGTATACCTGCGATCTCCCATCCATTGGTCAAGATTTCTCTTGAACAAAGCCAGCGAGGTGCTCTGCCTCACATGTACCGGGATTTTGTTCCACAGCATAGGGAGTCTCTGGGTGATGAATCTGTCCCTCCAGCACGTCCTATTTATGACCGTGTCAAGGTTCAAGTCTCGTGCTCTTGTAGATCGGATGGATTTAGATTTTTTGAGGTGAAGCATGTTCATTAATTCCGGGTTGGACATGGCCTTGTATGTCAGGCACAGGTCACCTCTGAGCAGGCGGTAATCAACTGAGTAGAGCTGGAGCTCCTTCAGTCGGGCAGCATAAGACATATTTTTGAGACCCTTTATCCTTTTGGTGAGGAACTTTTGGGGCCTTTCCAATTGCTGCAGGTGTCGGGTCAGATACTTTCCAAATGGGGCGTTATACTCAATCATCGGTCTGATGAGTGATGAGTACAGGGGAATGATGACCTCCCTTGACCTAGATGTGAATCTCTTCATGATCAGGTGGGCAATGTAGAAGGTCTTCCTAACTACTTTGGCAATGTGGGTGTCAAATGAAAGGTTACTGTCAACCTGGGTCCCCAGATCCCTGATAACCTCTTCTGTGCTTAGTGGATTGCCACCTATATGGTAGCTGGGGGTAACCTTGTTTTTCCCGAAGGGTATGACTATGCATTTTTTAGTGTTTAACTTTAGGCCATGGCTTTGGCACCAGTTATCCATTTCTATGAGACCCTTCTGAAGGATATCTGTGTCTGATATGTTTTCAACTATGGCGCCCAGTTTGCAGTCATCTGCAAACTTTGTCAGCCATAATCCTCCTGTGCTTGCCTGTACTTCTAAAAAGTAGATGCCGAACAAGAGTGGGCCCAGGACCGAGCCCTGTGGGACACCGCTTGTGACAGGCTTGGAATCAGACATGGCGCCATCAACTCTGACCCTGTGGGTTCTGTCACTTAGCCAGTTTGCAACCCATCTTGTGACGTATGGGTTTACATTTAAGCTGGTGAGTTTTTCTATGATGCCCGAGTGGGGTATTGTGTCGAATGCCTTTGCCAGGTCAAGGTAGGCTGTGTGGACTGCCTTGCCCTCATCAATGGCCTTGGTGACTGTTTCGAAAAAGTCAACCAAGTTTAAGAGGCATGATCTGCCCTTGACAAAGCCAAACTGGGTTTGATCCAATGTCTGCAGGTCCCCTATGTCTTTATTTATGAGTTCCATTATGATACTCTCCATAGCTTTGCAGACCAGGCTTGTCAAGGTGATGGGACAGTAGTTTCCAGGGTCGTTGGAAGCACCGCCTTTATGTAGTGGGACCACAGTTGCCGTACGCCACTCCTTGGGTACGTATCCTGAGGTGAGGTGAAGATTAAACAGCTGCCCTAATTGCGGGTTTAATTCCTCAATGAGTTCGTGGAGCACACAACTGGGGACACCATCTGGTCCCATGGATGCTGTGTTTTTCGCCTTGGAGAGAGCTGTTCTCACCTGAGCATTTGAGATGTTTTGGAGGCTACAATCCTCTGGTATAGATATTTCTTCTTTTGGGGGGGGGGATTTGCACTGAACCTGTCAGCCAGTATGTTGGCAATGTCTGTAGGTTCAGTGATCTTTACATCATTTTGAACTAGTTCTGAGCATATCTGGGAGTTTCCTCCCAGGTTTCTAACATAACTAAAAAAGGCCTTGTAATTGTCTTTTGAGTCCTTGGCGATTTTTCTTTCAAAATTTGCCTTGGATGATTTTATGAGAGCTCTTAGTTTTTTACTTGTAATGATCAAGGGTGTCTTCCCTTTTAGGGATTTTGCTCTATCTTGTAGTAGCTTTCTCCTTTTGTTGTAGAGCTTGTTTATGGCTGGGGTCCACCAGACTGGACGCTTGCCTTTGGTACAAAGAGTCTTTGTTTTGTTTGGGATTGCCTGATCCATGCAGTCCTGGAGGTGCTAGTAGAAGGCATTTGTATGTGATTCAGCGGCTTTAGTGATGGTTTCCGCTGGTTCGGGGGCCTTGAAAGAGACCACACCAGTCCTAAGAAGTGTGAAGTCGGCTTTAGAGAAGTTCTTCACTGTGGTCTTTTTTATCTGGGGTGGGGGCGGGATGTGGACTTCCAGTGAGATTAGTTTATGATCTGACCTCACCAATGAGGGGTATACCTCCGGTGTTGAACATTGTGACCCCATGTTCGTGATGATGAGATCTAGTATTGTTTTCGCCTCTTGTGGGTATGGTGACTAGTTGTTCCATGGCATTTGAGTTTATGAACTCTAGGAGCCTTTGGGCTAGAGTGTTGGGGCTTGAGTAGTGATCCCAGTCTATATTCGGATAGTTGAAATCACCTAGTATGATGGTGTTTGGGGTTACATTTATCCCCTCCAGAGTTTTCAGGAAAGCTGTGTGAGGTTCCTGAGTTTGAGAGGGTGGCCTGTAACATGCTACGAATTGCAGAGCAGTCTTGCCTACGGTTAATTGCACCTGGATGGTCTCTGATGCATCGTGCGTTGCCACCAACCTGGAGGTGAGGGTGTCTTTGATGAATATGGACACCCCTCCTCCTTTCTTGATGTTGTCCGGATTTTGGGGCCGGAAAGCATGATATGAGGTAAAACCTGATAGTGCCGGGGTGCTCTCAGGAGCCTTGAACCAGGTTTCAGTCACAGCACAGACATCGATGTTCTCCATACTGAGAAGGGCTTCGAGTGTGTGCATCTTGAGTTTGTGACTTCTGGCATTGAGCAGCATTACCCTTAGTTTTTTCCCTTTGTTTTGTTCTAGGGTGGTAGGTTTAGAATTTGAGCCTTGCCTAAAAAAGGCACTATGGGGGTGGCAAGAGCCTTTGCCAATATCCGGAAGCCCAGGGGTGACGGGTGCAAGCCGTCCCTTGCGAAGCAGCGTGGCTTGTCCAGCATGTCATCCCAGGCAGACAGACATTGGATCCCTTTGAATGACACCAGAGATTAAGCCAATTATTAAAGCTGATCATCTTGTCTCTGTATTGTGGCATCATTCTTGGTGAAGGTAGGATACTGCTCAAGGTCAGGGTCATACCTGCCTGGGCTACATAGTCAGAGAGCTCCTCTATGTCTCTTTTCATGTAGTCCAGGGAGATGCATCTCAGGTCGTTCACACCAGCATGGACAATGACTGAGTCATACTTGTACCTGCTGTCGAGTGACCTGAGTGCTTGCGTTATGTGGCGGATTCTAGCGCCCGACAGGCAGCTTACTGTGACCTTCTCCTTGCTCAATCTGGTGAGTGGGACGTCAGTGTGTCTGACTATGGAGTCACCTATGACAAGAGTGTCTGGCATTATGTTTGGCCTTAAGGGCTGTGACTGTTTGGCACATTGACTTTGTGGTCTATGTGTTGCATGTGTCTTGGTCTGTGGTGGCAGTTGTTTGGGTGTCTGCTTTGGTGGCCTCTGCTGTTTTGGTAGATTTTTGGTCAGAGCCTCCGAGTATGTCTTTATGTGTTTATGTGTATGATATGAAGTTGTGATAGTGCTGTGTGAGACTGGGTTTGTGGTGTGTGTGGTTACCTTCTCCTCCTGTCTGGTCTTGCCAGTCCTATGTTGAGAGAGCTCAGCCTCCAGTTTGGCTATATAGTTTCATCTCTCGCATGTGTTTGTGTTTTGTGGGAGAAGGAGAGGGTTGTCTGTGTACATGAGGCAATTGTAACATTGCCTCAATATTCCCAGATTCATCAGCTGAGCAGGAGAGGACACTAGCAACTGACCCCACGACATGCTAGAAGGAAAAGTTAAAAACTTTGTGTAGATGGGATTGAAAAGACTTTGAGGGATGTGGATGATTGAAAAGGGGTAGTAGGCTGGTAGGGTGCTATGTATAATAAAAAGTGCTATATCAGAGTAAAGAGTACTTTGGGAGCAAGTGCTAGGCTATCCGGATAGAGAATAGTCACTTAGGAATCAAGTAGATCTAAACTTATTAGGTATAGAATAGGGTGGTTAGATTAGCAGTACAGCTTAGGAAGAGCTGTTCTAAGGGAAAAAATGAAGAGTGGACTTTAGGTAGCCCGAATAGTTTAACCTTGATTAACCGCCGCTGCTCTTGTGTGCTCCTGTGGCAACTCCGCGCTAAATCACGCTAAAGCATGCTTTATAGCAGGGGGCTGGAAAAGGCAGGAAATTACCCAAAATGGCCAATGAACTACAAGTTACTGACTTAAACCACTCCTCTGAGGACATACACATTCCCCATTCCTCTGTGTATTCACAAACTCCTGTAAAGATAAATATGATTGTATTAAATGTAAATAATCCTTGCTAAATCAACACTATGATATGAAGTTGTAAAGAGATATAGTGAGACAAAAATATAATTAATAAAGCAATAATATAACTAGACACTAATAATCATAAATGTATGTGAAAAAGCTTAAATGTATGTCATAAACCATAAAAATTAAATGTAATTTAAAAAATAAAGTATTGTCAACTAAATATAAAATTATAATACTTATATGTTAATAAACTATAAAAACAGTTAACCCTAACTAATCTTCTTTATTTTAGTCTAAATTTAATTTGTAAGGCTCTAATAAATGTGAATGCTTTTGATAATAAGAATACTAACCAATCTAGTATAAAGTCACACTATACATATGAAATCACATGACTCCTACATTCTGTACAAAAATTTATAATATATGTAACATGTTATTATAAAAATAAATGAAAAACTATTTATGAAACATATTATTATTATGTCCTATTATGTGTATATTTTA
Source organism: Protopterus annectens (assembly GCF_019279795.1). Lineage (NCBI taxonomy): Eukaryota > Metazoa > Chordata > Ceratodontiformes > Protopteridae > Protopterus > Protopterus annectens. The sequence goes on along the minus strand of NC_056730.1, from coordinate 713,941,642 downwards.
AATTCGGGTTTTTGAATCATGCACATTGAAGTGTATACCAAAGGCTTCTGATAACCCTTAACATCTGTGATATACAATACATCTTCAAATACTGCAAAATGACATTCATATTAATAAACTTGAATAAAAGTATTATTACTTGTATGTAATGAAAAATCAGTAACAAATACAGGACCCCCTGTTGGCTGAGTCACCATTTCAGATTCAGTGTGAGAGAAATAGTAGCAATATAAAACACATTTAAATTTATGCGCCTAAAGTGCCAACTATAATATGTACAACAATATAAGACAAGAATAGTAGACTTATTACATGACAAACTAAAGTCTTTCAGCATATGAAGAGACATGAAATCTGAATCGGACGGTTAGATAGCCTGATTAACAGGCACAGAGGTAACAATACCTCCGCACGTCCGTAGGAAGCGACCTGATCTCGTAAAAGGCTTCCTGCAGCACACAGAACATCAGAGTCATCCTGAGCGAGAAAACTAACTTACGTGCAAAAAACCATGCTGGATTAAACAAATACAGTCATCGGCGCTGAATATTTGCATTTCTCATCAGGCACAACATCACGAAACCAGGAAGCCATTATATGTAGTGAACGGAAGACTAAAGGGATCGGATTACAATCACCGATCTCCTCAAAAGCAAGCAGTTAAGCAACAGGAAACATAACAGCAATCGGGATGTTACTGACAGGATGAACAGGTCTCAATTCTCCTTGGGATAGTAACGTCATCATGCAGGCAAACAAGAGGGAAAATGATTTGAGCCTGGGTACAGATACAAAACAACAGAATTCTATCCAGGTTGGTAGCGCTGCGTTAGCACGAGAGTCCAGATGATTTTCTCTCCATTGAGTGACATTTATAACTGAAAGCATATTTCCACATAAACACTCTGTAATGAAGACTCTCAGAAATTATAAAAGCATTATATACTGGAATAAAGATGTTTAAAACAGTGACAGCTCAATAAACCATTAAACACAAATAATACACACTATAAAACCAGAGTGTTTTTCCTGTGGTAAAGCTTGTCATAGAATCTGTTATTAAAGAGTATATATAATGAAATGTAAGTTCACTAGCTGAAATTCAATGTACTTACATTGGTTAGAAGAATTACTTTTGTGTAACTGTGTCAGGAAGGATCTTGAATAATTTTAAAAAGATATCCTTTGCTTCTTGTGGTTCTGTAGCCATATATCTTCTGTCATTGTAGCTGAAAGAGAGTGTGTTTGGATACCTCATCCGAAACTTTATTCCCCTTTTTATCAGGTCTGCACAGTATGGTGATAACTTTTGTCTGTTCATTTTTATTTGTGGGGGTAAATCCTGTGAAAAAGTCAGCTTATGCTTATTCCAGATGAGATGTTTTTTACTTTTGGCTGCTTCTAAAATACTTTGAGTGTCTTGGTAGTTTAGTAATCTTGTGTAAATAATCCGAGATGAAGTAGAGTCTTGTCTGGCACGCAGGGCTCTGTGCGCTCTTTCAACAATTAAGATATTAGTAGTTGTCTCACAATTAAGTAATGCCTTAAATATTTGTTTAGTCTTTTCCTTGCCTCTAAATCCAGTAATTTGGCTTGTATTTCTGCAATGAGAGTATCCTTGCATTTTAAATCACGGTCAATAGAGTCTGCTCTTATTTCCATATCCAGATTTTTATTTTCAAGTATGTCCATTCTATCATTTATCTGTTTTAGAGTTTTACCAAAGTCAGTAAATTGTTCAGAAAAACTCTGAATAGCACTTTGAATGGGCTGTAGTGCCATCTTCAAATCTTCTAAATAAAAATTGGAGTCACTTTTATCTTTAGCACTTACTTTAATGTTCTCAGTAGATTGTTTGGTGGTTCTTAATCTTTTAGAGCCAGTGTCTTTTTCTGGAGAAAGCATAGAGGAGAATTTGGCCTTGGTTGTCTGCATCTCCATGGAGTCAGAGTTGCCAGCCATGCCCAGAATAGAGGTGTGAAAACAGGAATTCTGACACAGAGAGGAGCTTCTAGAGTGCACGTGTCCAGAGACTGTTGAGGCCAAAAGTACTCTGAAGTAAATTAATATAAAAGTTGCACTTTTTCCAAAAATGAATAATCCCAGAATGAAGAAGATGTATCAGAGATACTTTCTGTAGAAAAAACTGTGGAGAAATTTCGCTTAAAAGTTGTTAAAAATTGCTGGTAATTACAAAGCAGTGAGGAGCTCAGTGAATAGGGAGCAGTCTAGCCGGCGACCATCTTGGAATCTACTTTCATTTTTTTAAGAGAATAATTGACAATGAATCTTTAAACTGCTTTAACTGCTGGTCGACATTTCCACCTCCACATTGTTACATTTTAAAGCCATCGTCTTTCACATCACAGGGGAGTTCACCTCTGGTGTTAGTGCTAAAAAATCAAACTGCCACCTTGAGGAGTGCTAGCCATGCCCCAGTTATTTTCTGATGGTCACATTGATGTCGGTATGCATTTTTTTTCTAGCAGTTCCATGCTGACAAAATGATCATCAATCCATTCAAAGAGAACCTGCAACCTTAATCAGGAATGATTTGACAGTAAATTTGTAGAGGATTGTGTGATTGTTAAATATTAGGAATCAAGGATAACACTGGTTTCCCTTTATATTGGTGGAAGTCTGAATGGGAATGGAACTGAATGTTATCATAATGTATAATTTAAAACTATTATAGAATATCAATTTTTTTTGCAAAATTGTTTATCTTTTTTTAATTCTTTCAAAATCAGAGATAAGAATTCAGCTGATTTGTCAAATCATTATGTAAACATTAAACGTTTAAGTTAAGTTTTTACTCTATGTTAAATGCATTGATTCTTAACTTTATTTTAACTGAAGAATGCCTATTTCAAGTAACACTATTATTATTGGAAATAATTTAGTAGTACAACAGAAACATTTATGCCATACTCTGGATATTTTCTAGGTGAAAAGCTTCTTCGAGTCTCTGAAAGATAATGGTTCCCAACTCCGGTGTGTTCAGCTTGCAGTGGAAACCATTGAAGAAAATATAAGGTGGATGGATAAATACTTTGATCAAATTAAAGCATGGCTAGAGCAACACCAGATATGATGAGAAGATACTTATTTTGAAGAGAGCAAAACATGGCTAATGAAAAATCTGTTTATAAGGTCCCCCCCCCTCTACACACACACACACACACTAGTTTACTGCTGTTGTACAGTCTATAATAAAGAATTTGCTAATTTATGTTGTAAAAATTTGTTATAGTTCTTTTACACGAGTACGAAAACGACAAACCAGTGTCAATTATTTCTAATTTTGTGATTGTAAGTTAGGAATGCATTGTTTCATTTTCACAACATATACACTCAAACACTCTTACAATCTCTTTCAACAAAATGGCTAGTTTAAATTCCATTCGTGGACTGTGTTTACATCTGTGTTGGCGGGTGTGTGTGTGCAACTCACGCATGGTCTTCATTAAGGAGTTTTTTTTTTTTTTTTTTTTTTTAATAAACTGTTGAAGCCTGTCAACTTGCAGCTGGGAGGCACTCACCCTCCTCCTTACCCTATGGTTCTGACAACTTTGTAATGAGCACTGTCCCAACGACACCATTCAATAATTTTATATCCTGAAAAAAAAAAAAAAACAGAAATGTCTCAGAATGCTCTACAACACTGAGATGTCCTTCTCTGGTTCTGTCAGATACAGATGGGTGTGTGTGTATGTAAGAAGTTGGTACATTGGTGTGTATGTGTTTGTTTATATGTTTTAGAAGTCGGTAGGTATGTAGGGATTTTGTGTGTGTGTGTGTGTGTGTGTGTGTGTGTGTGTGTGTGTGTGTGTGTGTGTGTGTGTGTGTGTGTGTGTAAAAAGAGGAAGGGAGGTGTCTCTCAGCTGTCCAGATTTTCGCCTTATATTTGTAGTCTGTTCCTCATAAAATTTGTGTTTTTAGGTTTATTGTGGCAAATCCGTGAGGACAGAATTCACTAAATAATGGCAGACATTTGAGTTTCAGACTTCATATCCTTCAGAAAATTCATGATAACACGATACCTTTTATTCTAGCAACATGAAAAGTTTGTGAGAGTAATATCTAAAGTTTGTTCCTATTTTGGGGGCTTTGTCCCACCATTATTTTTGGCTTTGCCCAGATTTTTTGTGCTAAGAAGCTGAGAGGTATAGAGAGAGAGTGTGTGTGTGTGTGTGTGTGTGTGTGTGTGTGTGTGTGTGTGTGTAAAGGAGGTAGGTGTGTGTGTGTTCAACAGGGAGGGAGGGAGGTGTGTGTGTTTGTAAAAGGGAGGTAGATAGGTGCAGGTGTGTGTGTGTGTGTGTGTGTGTGTGTGTGTGTGTGTGTGTGTGTGTGTGTGTGTGTGTGTGTGTGTGTAACAGGGAGGGAGGGAGGTAGGTGCACACCTCTGGATTGTCCCTGATTTTGACTGAAATTTTAGCTTTGTCCCTCTTAATCCCACATAAAAGTGGTGATTTGTGGAGAAAAGGTGATGAATTACACTTAAGTAATGACAATAATTAGAGTTACAGACTTCTTTTACTGTAGAAAAATGCGTATTAACTCATGTTCTGTTATTTTATCAATGTCTCAAGTTAGTACTACTAATATAGGAAAAGTGTCCCTGATTATTTATGGATTTGTCCCTGATTATTGTGGGATTGGTCCCTTTTTGGTTGAGAGCTATGGGTAGATGTGTGTGTGTGTGTGTGTGTGTGTGTGTGTGTGTGTGTGTGTGTGTGTGTGTTTGTGTGTGTGTGTGTGTGTGTGTGTTTGTGTGTGTGTGTGTGTGTGTGTGTGTGTGAGAGAGAGAGAGAGTGTGAGACAGTAAGAGGTAGGTAGGTGGCTTACCTCTCAACTGTCCAAAATGTTTGCAAAATGTCTAGATTTTTACCGCATATTTTTGATCTGTTCCTCATAAAAAGGCCTGAAGCTTCAGACTTCATAACCTTTGGCATACAATGCCCAAACAATAGTTGTTTTAATTGCTTCCTTATAAATAATGTTTCTTTATTTCTACCTTAGTGGTCCCTGAAATAATTCTCCTATTTTCACCAGTCCCCAAGTGTAAAAAGGTTGAAAGCCACTAATCTAGACCATACCTCTCAAGTGTACCTCATTATGAGGAAGGTTCCTAATTCAGGGTCTCTGAAATAATTCTCACCAGTCCCCAAGTGTAAAAAGGTTGAAAGCCACTAATCTAGACTATACCTCTTAAGTGTACCTCATTATGAGGAAGGTTCCTAATTCAGGGTCTCTGAAATAATTCTCACCAGTCCCCAAGTGTAAAAAGGTTGAAAGCCACTAATCTAGACTATACCTCTTAAGTGTACCTCATTATGAGGAAGGTTCCTAATTCAGGGTCTCTGAAATAATTCTCACCAGTCCCCAAGTGTAAAAAGGTTGAAAGCCACTAATCTTGACCATACCTGTCAAGTGTACCTCATTATGAGGAAGGTTCCTAATTTGCGGTCTTAAAAAGTTCATGCCCCTCAAAGTTCCACTTTGAAAGTCTCTGTCACCCATTCAATTTTAGCAGTTTTTTAACTGATATGCATGGTAAATAGAAATGAGTCCTACTATTTCATTAAAATAATTATTCTGTAAGTAAAAATATCATATTTTAACCATCCTATGAGCTTCCTATTTGTTGTTAATAAGCTGTTAGCAAGTGTTCTGCATTTTGCCCATTTGTTCCACATTATGAGAGGTTGTTCCTAATTTTGGAGATAGCAGGTTGAGAGCTTTGATCTAAACCTGGGATGCAGAATCCTATCCCATATACTGTACAGGTAAGTCACTCTTATCCGGTCTTGCTTTAACCTGGCACTTAGGACTTAAGACAAAAACTGCAAGTTCATTTTGTTTCAATATTTTAACATTTTAAGATTAAAACAATAAGCAGAGATATTCCGAAGTGCCAGGAGAAGCTGGAAGTGTTGCTCTTCTCTGTTGTTTGTTGCTACAGCAGAAATTTGATGGCCCATTAAAGCAGAGTCTGGTTAAAACAAGACCGGATAAGAGGGACTCTACTGTATTAATACTGTAAAACAAACAAAGTCTAGTTGTAAGTAAAACATTTTACTGAAAGAGTCAGCTGAAGAATACATATTCCTAACTAAGGAGACATTACACCTAGTGTTATTAGCAGCAGTGTCAATACAATAGTGAGTAAAAAAAAGATAACAGATGGGTATGAATACTGTCTAGAGAAGAAAGGTACAGTGCAGAATTACTGGTGCAGTATTAATGAAATCAGTGATAAATTTAGGGGGCATGCCATGACAAAATTATGAAACACTGAGGAATTATTAAGATTGTCTGCACTGTTATCACCCCTCCCCCCATGCAGCTGCAGCAGCAGTAGTGGTATCACATATCAATGAAAAATTAAAGAGTAGAGCAGAGGATAGTAGGGACCCACCAGTACAGATAATATTTGAGGTTCTATCAACAGTTCATGCAGAGCACCTTTCAGACAAGGTATAGAGATAAATTATTTTCATTAAAAAAATGTTTCATTCACTATTAAGTATACAGAGCAACTGGTAATGTGCTTCTTGTAACAACAGTATACGGTACATAAGCCAGGCAGTATATTTGCTAGTGGATGATGAGTTCTATATAAATACAAAATTATGAAAGCAGTTATACGTTATATACACTCCTCTTGTAATTGGTCATCATAATAAAACTTGTCCATTAATTTATGCTAAACCCATCTGTTTAAGAATTATTCTCGAACTGTCTTCTTAAAATCATGGATGAAATGCTTATAACTTTTAGACCAAAATGCATGATTCGAGAAGAGTGCTGTGAATGTTATCAAACAAAAGTTCCCAAATTCTCATGTAAAATGATGCTGGTTTTATTTAAGTCATCGTGTCTGGAGAAGTGTAAAAAGGTTATTCTAACAAAATTATATGGATATAGTATCAGTTTTGCAAATTATGTTAAATTATCTGCACTGGCATTTTGTACTAGTTAAAACTGGAAAGGAAAATTAAAGCAGATTAAACGGTGATGTGCTACAGTCCGGAAAAATAAACGTGTTTTGAAAATAGATACATTCTAAATAAATACTAAAGTTATGCGATATAAGCTGCTAAAGTCATATGGTCTCCACCGCTATTCCCCTCTGAGTTTTGGAACTCACAGGATGTGATCAGTTATATCATTCCTCGAATGCAAAACATGGCGGGCTGGCACAGGCATCTAAGAACAGTAATCGGCAGAAGAATTGCTCTGTTCATGGCCATCATAATAACTATTCATGGAGAATGGAACTATGTAAATGAAGTGATTCATAAAATGACAGCTGGTGTAGTTTCCTCACAGATTCATCGTAAATTACAACTACTAGAAAACATTTCCAAGAGATGACTTATTACCCCATGAATTTGTTAAATTAATTGCCAAACACTTTGCCTTCAAAACTTAATACTCTGATATAGTGACCTAGCAGATGCTCAAGTAAAGCTTGTGTGTATATTGTAGTGTAAGTAAATGTACATGCATACACATTTAACAAAACCATCCTTACAATACATGTTGACCACTTCATTGCAAACATTTTCTGTACATTTCTTTAATATCTTGCAAGAGAGATGTATTTATTTTTACTGAAGCACTGGTGTTTTAGGTGTATGCGGCACTGAAGTTTGACAAATGGCAAAACAAGAGCTACATCATTCCTTAACATCTGATTGTAACTGCATTATCAATAAATTGGCAAGCACTAATATTAACTAACTGCACTAGAATATTAATGTAATTTAAAGGTGTGATGTAAATACTTTATATGCTTTGTGTTAAATAATGCAAACAGATGAAAAAGCATGTTCTGTAACAAAGGATACAACATATCTTCTATAGAGAGTACTGGATTCTGTAACAAAGAATAAGGCCTTCTGTGGAGCACACTGCAACATCACTTGAAACACTCCTGGGTGTTAACTCAGTCACACAGAAAGCTTGAATTAACATTACTACAGACAAATTATGCTGATATATAGTGTCAGAGGTAATGCATATTTATTTTGTTTGATGAGCCAGTATGTAAATTGTACTGGTCACTGAATATAGAGGATTATGAGCAGCTCGCCAATTATAACACACTTGTTATGTGATCGAGACATGAATGCCAAGAAATTGCTCTTGAGGTAAATCTTGGCATCTAATGTCAAGAACACATAATAAGAGGTTATGATCTGTGAAATGATCATAATTCTTTGTAGTGCATGGAGGTTTATCTACTCCATGTACTACAAGTTAAAAGGGAAAAACTAAGTGTTTTTCTAGCTTTCGTAGCCATACTTATCAAGTGCTTTCAGAGAGAGAATATAATGCAGTCCATTGCAATTCACTTACCTCCATACTACTCTGTTTGGATTCTCGCAGGACATCCAGATTATTGCTTCACATTTTTGGTCTGTTCCTCATAAAGTATGTGGTTTTCCAATGAGCCACTGAAGCTTGAAGTTACTAAATACATTTGAATTTCAGACAGGGATCTTATTCTTGAGGTTATGCAGGCAGTACACATCCTGTTATTTTAGCAAGCCTCTCTTAAATTTTTTTTTTCAGGAAGTTAAGAACATGTTAAGGGTATGGACAACAAGCAGAAACAAATGATCTGAAGTAGGAAGACTTCATTCGTCTGCAACCTGTGGGTATCGGATCCGACCTCGGATCCGAGCCGGCAATTCAAAAGCTTAGGCTCCGAGCTCCTAGCTCCTCCCTCTTACCCATAACCCCTTGCCAAGCCCTGACTGACCTCAGATTTCGTTTGCCGCTTTTCAAGAAGCAACGGAATTCTTGAGCTCCTGGCGTGGTTTTGAGATAAGTAGTTTTCTGACAGGAAAATTGTTAAAATTCTCTTTTTTTGTTACAAAAATAGTTAGTGTTGTGTGTGATTAAGGCTTTCCTCCCTCTTTAGTTAATATTTCTCGGGTTTTTAGTTTGTTTGTTTGTGTGTGTGTGTTTAGGCCTTAGGTGTTATGTCTGAAGCCCCTAAGGCTGTCTTTTCGAAATGAGTGTGGCCATAAGCTGTCCCCAGCAGATGGCCACACTGGTAAGAATGCTTGGGGTTGAACACCTGTCTTCTGGTTGTACCATTTGTGCAGGGTTCAACCCCGGCTTTAAGGGAACGGAGGTCGGTTAGTGCTGGCGGGTCTTTTACCCCAGATACTGCTTCGGCCTCTGCTCTCCAGTCAGCAACTTGTTGCTGTGAGTTCTCCCTCCGGCTGGGACTCAACCTCCCTTAAAATGCCGGAGGGGAAGGATTCTAGTAGGGAGAGACAGAAGGAGAGGCACAGGAGAAGCACCACAAGAGGAGAGCCGAAGCTTCCAGCTCGGCTCCTCCATCTAAGCGGGCTTCCCCTGTGCCTTCTAGCCTTCCTCCTCCTCGGCTCCACTCCCTCGGTTCTCTCCTGGACCCGAGGAGGAGGAGGCTAGCCCTTCCAGGAGGTCACCGAGCGGTTCTCTAGGTCCGCTTCGTGGCCTCCTCTAGATCGACTTTTCGATGAGCGAAGCTGATATGGACCGGATGATGAGGAAATTCATCCAGGCCCAAATGCAAATGGGAGTGCTCCTAGCCCCCAACCGGGAGGGCTTGACCCTTTTCGCCCCGTAGCTCCTTCTCCGACCCATACCACGGGTTCGAGCTGGCGCCGTGCAGATTTGGATCCGGGTGGGTCGGATCCGATTGGTCGGCGCACCTCGGATCCGTCCCATCCTTGAGTGCTTGGTACCGGACCCGACCTCTCGGAGCCGAGGACCGAGCCTCGGATCCGAGGGAGCTGGTGTGTCTTCGGCTCCGTCCAGGTCGGAGCACACTGGTCTCGGATCCGACGGTTTCGCTCCGACTCCGATCCGCACGCCGGATCCGAGTGGGTCGGCTCGGGCTTAGAGAAGCTGGCTCCCCTCGGCTTTCAACGTTATGGAAAGGGCACTGTCGAGGACATCCGGACCCCCGGTCCCTGCCACGGCTCCATCCCGCACTCCATTGCAGTTGGGCCAGGCCCCACCAGCCGGTCCCAGGGACAGCCCGCCTCGATGTCCCAAGTGGTTCCCTTGGAACATCCATCTGCGGAAGAGTACTCCTCGGACAGCCCCGATGAAGTACCTCGAAGCGCAAGTGCAAGAGGAGGCACATGGACTCCCTGAGTCCGTCACTGAAGACACGGACTTGGATGAAGGGAAGGCTCCCCAGGTCACCCCTGAGGACGTCTCATTTGGAGACATCATGGAGATGTTAAGGATCGGGGTGGTCTGCCCCCAAGGCTTCTTCGGACGAGTCTGTGTTCTTGGAGGCATTCGAGGCGGGCCTTCTACCTCTTGGGTGTCCCCTCCTGCTGACCCCTGGTAGATCTTATATCTATCAGGCGTGGAAGGATCCGGACACCATTGAGCCTATCCCAAAACGCCCGGACCGCATTCTTTCTCCTCCATCAGACCGCACTCCACTGGAGTAAGGGTCCCCCAGTAGATGCCATGATGATGGCTGCAGCCACGAAGAGGGAATTGGCCCAGGAGAGTCCCTCCGTCCATCCTCCGGGCAAGGAGTCCCGTTCGATGGATCAAATTGGGAAGCGAGTGTTTAGTTCAGCGACCTTCTCCTTGAGAGCGCTGAACTACATGGCATGTCATTAGGATGCAGCGAGATCTGATTAAAGAGTACGCTGCATCTCCCCGAGTCCATCTCGAGTGAGGATAAGCAGGTTTATTCCACCAATGGCCACTCTAAGATCTGTGTCCAATACATCTATGCGGCTGCTGTCTCATGCTACTGAGGGAGCCACTAGAGCCAGCGGAGCAGGCCTTGTCATGAGGCGACAGGCCTGGCTCCGCCATTGTGATTTTGCTGAGCCCTTCAAGGCGACCTTCGCAATGCCCCTTCGATGGTTCTGCCTTATTTGGCAAGACTGTTCGCGAGACACTTGTCCAGAGCGAAAAGGACGGGAAGACGCTGTCTGCCGTCGGAGTCCGCTTCTCAGCTCCCCAGAGGTCCTTCTCTAAGAACCAAAAGGGACAGAAGAAGATGTGGTTCCGAAGTCGCAGCAGTCCCAACCTGCTCGGATAACCAGTCCTTCCGTGGCAGAGGAGGACGGGAGGTCGCGTGCCAGAGGCAGGGGCTCCTGGCAATTTTGGGTCCAGAGAACCTTCTCTGAGAGACCCACGCAGCAGCCCTGAAGGGTTGCCCGGCTGTCCGTCTCTGGAGGCAGTCGGGGCGGTTTCGATGCACCTGACTTCTTGGGAGTCCATAACAACAGACAGTTGGGTGCTTCAACTCATATCCAGAGGATATTCAATACCCCTAATCAAGATCCCCAAATCTCGCAGCCTCCCAGATGTTCCACCCGACCAAAGGGTGCAAATCGAGCAGCTGCTAGGAAAAAGAGCCATCCAGCGCGTCCCCCCAGATCAAGCCGGATTAGGGTTTTACTCCAGGTTCTTTTTGGTGCCAAAGAAGACGGGGGACTTAAGACCAATTTTAGACCTTTCCCTGTTGAACCTGTCAGTAACCAAGCAAAAGTTCCGGATGGTCACCCTGCAATCTATACTCCCCTTTGAGGGAGAACGACTGGATGTGTTCCATAGACCTCAAGGATGCGTACTACCACATTCGGATGGACAGACGATCCAGGAGGTTTCTTCGCCGGCTGGGAGCCAGTCACTATCAGTTCAGGGTCCTCCCTTTGGTCTCACCTCAGCCCACAGGGTGTTTACCAAGGTGTTAGCGGTGGTAGCGGCCCACCTGAGGCTCCAGGGATTACAGGTCTTTCCGTACCTGGACGACTGGCTCCTGACTGCATCATCAAGGCATCTTCTGTGCTCAGCCAGGGATTACTTCCTTCAACTAGCACCAAGGCTGGGCATAACGATCAACTGGGAGAAATCTTTCCTGAATCCAACTCAAATTATAGATTTCATAGGAGGAAGACTAGACACCAGATCAATGCGAGCCTTCCTCACCCCAGACCGTATCGTCAGCCTGAGGTGTCATGTGACAGCAATCCTTCAACCGTCACCAACTGCAGCTTCGGTCCTGAGGGCCCTAGGTTCTATGGCGGCAGCTATCCCGCTTCTAATTCATGCCCGCTTACGCATGCGGGTCCTTCAATGGACCCTTCAAGTTCAGTGGTCTCCTCTTTGTTCTCTCTAAACGCCCGATTGCGGTCAGCAGAGCGTGCAGGGACTCCCTTCTGTGGTGGCTTCTTTCTCCGGAGCCCCTAGCAGGAAGACCCTTTTGCGCTGCATTTCCCCGAGCCACAGTGACCACGGACGCTTCTTGCCTCGGGTGGGGGCATTCTGGGAAAGATTGTCCAAGGCACGTGGAATCCCACAGAGACATCATTGCATATAAATGTCCTGGAAATGAGGGCGGTGCTCCTAGCGTTGCAAGCACTTCACCACGCTCTTCCTACAGGGACTATTATGATTCAGACAGACAACATGTCCGTAGTCTGGTATATCAACAAGCAGGGAGGAACCAGGTCTTATCCCTTTGTCGAGAGGCCATGAGAGTCTGGGAATGGGCAATTTCCACCAAACGCTTTCTGATAGCAACGCACATTCCGGGAAAGTCCAACATCCTTGCGGACAAGCTCAGTCGCACCATCCTTTCTCCACACGAGTGGTCCCTAAACCTTCAAGTAGCGAAGAAGATTTTTGCCGCTTGGGGCAACCCTGTTGCGATCTTTTGCTTCTCCCTCAAATGCCAAATGCAATTTCTTCGCTTCTACTTCCCCACCAGGAGTTCCCGAGGATGCTCTGGTGCATGCTTGGCCTCCCGGTCTCCTTTATGCCTACCCTCCACTTCCTCTGATGCAGAGGTTTCTGCAGAAAGCCAACAGTTTGGGGAGCAGAATGATTCTCATTGCCCCATTCTGGCCTCGACAACCTTGGTTCCCTTCAGATGTTCTCACAAAATCAATCCACCATGGATTCTGGATCCAATTTCGGATCTCATCTCTCACCCTCTGGGAATGCCAGTTCCCAATCTATGGACCCTGAAGTTGACAGCTTGGCTGCTCCAATTCCAACCTTAATTAGGACTCGGTATCTCTTCACCGGTCAAAGCAATTTTGGTGGCTGCTCATAAACCTTCTACCAGACAGGTTTATCGGAGTAAATGGAAGAGGTTCTCTATATGGGCAGGCAGAGAACAGTGGATCCTTTTCAGCACCTATCTCTGTGCTAGAGTTTCTAACAGACCTCTTTCATCAAGGGGCCAGTTCTTCCACGATTAAAGTACAATTGGCGGGTATATCGCATTACCATATTGACAGGACACAGCTCCCCTTATGACAGCGAAATTATGCAAATCCTTTCTCAAGGGAGTTTTTTTATTAAGACCTCCAATCAAGGAGGTTGTACCGCCTTGGGATTTGTCTTTAGTCCTGCAGGCCCTTACTGCTCCTCCCTTCGAGCCTGCAGCTTCTGCTGATTTAAAATTCCTTTCCTGGAAGACTGTCTTTCTGGTAGCTATCACTTCAGCCAGAAGGGTGTCTGAGCTTCAGGCTCTTTGTGTCAAACCGCCTTTACCTTTCTTTCTTCCCTGATAGGGTGTGCCTCAGGACCAATCCATCTTTTCTTCCGAAGGTCTCTTCTGAATCCAATATTAACCAGTCAATCAATTTGCCTGTCTTTTTCCCAAGTATTCAAACAAAGGGGAATACAAATTGCATTCATTGGATGTTCTTAGACAATTACGTTTTTATATTAACAGGACAGCTGGCCACAGGAAATCATATCAGCTGTTCGCTCTCCTTTGCTAAATTTGCTCTGGGTAAAGCAGTGTCTAAAGTCACTCTGTCTAAATGGATTGCTAATTGCATATTGCAGGCATATGACACTTCAGGCAGACCTGCTCCTCAGAGGGTTACGGCTCATTCTACTAGGGCAGTTTCTACGCCAGCCTTTAAGTCCCGTGTTTCGTTGGATGATATCTGCTGCAGCTACTTGGGCCTCGCCTCATACTTTTATTTCTCATTACAAGGTGGATGTTGTTTCTAGAGGAAGAGCATCCTTTGGCTCAGCGGTGCTCCGGAACATCCTTCCATGATGGCCGCCCAAGATTCAGGTAGCTAGGGACTCTGTCCCACAGGTTGCAGACGAATGAAGTCTTCCTACTTCAGATTTAGAAGTTATGTACTCACCATAACGTTCCATCTGAGTAGGTGACTTCATTCGATGCAACTATCCTCCATCCCCTGACCTTTATAGAGCGAGTATTTATGCTGTTTTAGTATACTGTGGTCAGTATTTGAGGCAAACTCAATCTGAGGTCAGTCAGGGCTTGGCAAGGGGTTATGGGTAAGAGGGAGGAGCTAGGAGCTCGGAGCCTAAGCTTTTGAATTGCCGGCTCGGATCCGAGGTCGGATCCGATACCCACAGGTTGCATCCGAATGAAGTCACCTACTCAGATGGAACGTTATGGTGAGTACATAACTTCTAATTTTGTTCTGCCGCTGTCATTTGCTAGTGAGTACAGTCAGATTTTACTGCCTAGAGAGGGACCCGACCTTAACTTTTGCCGGGGGTGCTTAACATTTGTCAAGGTTGGGTTGAGCACCATTCTAATGCTTAACTGATTTCTCTTTTTCCAAATATCAGACCGTAATTAGTGCACTCCATGCACTGTGATGAAATTATGCACTTTGTCAGAAAACATGTCAACACATATCTTCATCTTCATCACAAAAACTTGGAAGTCTGTAGGAATTACATGAACATAATTTATGGAATACAAACATGCACATTATGATACTGGGAACTTATGGTTCTTGATTGTGTTACAATGTGCATATATTTCACAACAACAAATAGGAAGAATGCAAAACCTCAGCATTTAGACCTTCACATTGCTTTTCATAGTTTTTGCAATTTTGACTTCTGATCATATGTTTTTGTACTGAGTTAAATTATTAGCACATTCTTTGTATCCACGTACAGCCAGCTGAGTCACCTAAGAAAATGACCCTGCCATTCCAGCAGTCACTGGCCTGACTGTGTTGTAGGACTGCTTACTGGTAGAAGTGGATAGCCAAGATTGCCTTTTTCTGTTGACCAGGTCTTTCAGCTCCTTGGCTGTCCTTCTGAAAAGGCTCTGGTAAGAGAACAAACTGTCTCTGAAGAGCTCTTGTAACAGGCCTAGGTTTCACTCCTGAAAAGACAGTAATTCCTACCTCTCTTCTAGAATGTGGACAGGAGTTCCACTCTTGCCTCTTCATACTTCTATGAGAGATTGATGATTTACGTTCCATCTTGGACATCAGCAGCTTCAGCCAGTACGTCTCATGTTCAATATCAGGCTCTAGGTGTTTCTGTAGTGGTCTAGACTGTGCAGATTCAGGGCACCTAGGGGTATGACTTGAAATGATAGCCATTGTTTGGCACATCAGAGTCTGATCTCCACCCAGGAGATTCCTTCATTTTGATGTGGGTAGGCATCTCTTCCATTGCAAAATAGTGCCATTTCGATTTTTATCTGTGCCTAGAATGTGTACCAGGATGTTGGCTATGCTGGATGAAGCCTGTTGGGAAAATGATTACCATATGTTGCTGTGTCTTGCTGACCGGGTCTTGGTAGCTTTCATAAAATGGGTGCACCTTACAAACTTGGATTCACTTCACTGCCAGTCGTTCCTGCCTAAAGGAAGGGCTTGGGTGCTGATGAGTTTGGCAGGGGTGCAGATGCAGCAGAGGTTTCAGAGTCATTCTGTCCTTTACCTTCAGAACTTGATGGCTACCACAGTTTTCTGTTTACATTCCTGAGGATGTGATTGTTGCAGTGTGTTTTTTAATTTTCAGTGTTAACCGAGTCACATGATGTCAGACCCATATATTGGGCCCAGGAGTGATAGACTATTCTCAGCAGTCTCCATATGGGCCTCCAATCCCTACAGCCAGAACCATCAAGGACTATGATAGTGGGTACTTCACTGATAGATTAGGAAGCTCATTTTGCACATCCCTCGAAGGGTGGACTGTATGTCATACAGCTGGAGCTATGAGCAATTCTCTTGGCCATTAATGCCTTTGTGGAGAATATTCATCCAAGACCCCCCTAATTTGGTCCAACAATAATGTCATCAGGTTCCACTTACTTGAAAAGCATGTATGTCCCCAAGTGAGCTGTACGCTGAGATATCACTTCATCAGCTATTCAGATTCTTGGAGATATGTCAGCTGCATGGCACAGAGGAATAGAGTCTTGCAACTGCAGCAATGCAGGATCAGTTAGCTGCCTAGCAATGGAGGAGTCACCCAGGGAAGGTGAGAATGAGCAGCTGCTGCCAGCTTGCCTATTCTGAGGGATGGAGGCTGGTCGGTCGGTGCACTACTGATACTGTTAGAGACTGTCTGTCATAGTATGTGTGGTATAAAAACCAACATATGTACACCCGTCAGACTGTGACCAGGGTGGATGGCTATGTATGGAAGCCTGTACTCTCATGGATCTGGCATTGTGAGTGCCTGTGTGCATCTGTGAAGGACGGGGTAGTCCCATAAAACAAAAATGCCATAATGGCTGTATTGATGGTGGGTCCTCTTAAAAAATCAGGAGAGTGGGACCTGATGTTCGTCAGTCCCTGCGAAAAAATACCTCTTTAGGAAAAAAACTTTGTGAATATGCTTCCTCTGAAGTATTCCTTTAGCCTTTCCCAGGAGTTGCAGTATCGTAAAATATCTGTGGATTTGATCTCGCAAAAGTTGGATTCACCAAATATCAACCTATTCATCACTTAGAGAAGAATTTCATGTTCCCCATCTATTGATGCAGCAGGACCAAGGCTAGTTCACAGTGGCTTTACTGTGTATCATATTACAGTGCAGATTCTGCATTTTCTTCCCCAGTGTTTTTACAAAGTCTATACCACTTCTTAAAGTTCAGAGAATAAACACCAAAATCAGTTCTCATCACCTCATGATATCCAAAATGGGTATGTTTTCAAGTTCCTAGAAATGTGAAGAACTTTCCCAGTTCTAGCCAGGAGGGTCCTTCAAAGTTGGAGCAGCAGCAGCTTCTATCCCATGGCTTGGCTTTTGTCTAAGACCCAGTAATCCCACTGTATTTTCTAGCAGGGGTGTCAAGAGAGAGAACTGAGGTCAGGCAACCTTCTACCAGGAAGACATACTATACCAAGTGGATGAGATTCTGTGTTTGGGGAAACTGTGCCCGTTACTGTTCCAGTCATTCAGCATTACCCAATCCTTCCTACCTCTGTCTCCTGTATAACCTGGGCCTTAGTTATTTGGGAGCTATACAGGTGTAAGAAGACAGTATAATGAGTGCCACAGAGTCATTTAGCTGAACACTGCTTTCAGTACTAATAGAGTTTGCACTTTTCCCCACTTCCTCTTATTGGTTTAATGGACTTTTAGGGGGATTGTTGTGACTGATTCTTTCTTTTTTTTTTTTTTTGACAGGGAGTGCGTATCTCCTTTTTATTTCCCAGCTTGGCCCCTGGTCTGTAGTGCCTCTTTAACCTGTTACATAGGTTTGGTAGAAGGAGTAGGAAGCTGCTGGATGAAGCTTATGCTTAAGTGGACTTAGTTTTTTGTGGGAATGGCAACATATCTGGTACATACTGTGTTGGCTAACTCTGGTGATCCAGCATTCTTGACATTTATTAGTCCCTTTTCTGTTTGGGATATTGGAGGCAGTTCCTCCCACTAGTCCTGGACATATGAGCAAGATGACATTTCATTAACAATTGGTTGGTGGGCCCTACCTAGTTAGAGCTGCTCCATCATTCCTCTGTGGTGCAGATCCTCCAAGGGTCCTGAACCTAATTTTTCTGATTGCCATGACAGTCAGTGTTGGGACCCATGTCCCTAATAAGTGTCCCATTTCTCAGGGACCAGTGGAGTGAGGTAGCCCCTTCACCTTCCTATTTCACATTGAGCAGCTGTTCCATGAGCCATGATCAGTCCCTTCTTCTTCTTGTTCTCTGAGGGACTTCGGAACCCGAATAAATTGCACATATACTAATCAAACGAAATCAGTTGTGCATAAGGATGAAACAAATATTTTTAAATGAGAAGCAATAGTCCTGAGGCCCTCAACTAGCACTGCAACCCATTTTTTGAGCAAGTGTTTGCGATTCACTCTGATGTATGTTCGAATCCCAAAATCACAAACTATTCCTGGCATAACTGCAGTTTTAAGTTGTATCAGTACTGTACAATAAGTCAGGTCTGAGAATGTACATTGAAACAGCAATTATATAAGTTAGGCACGGACTCAGAGCTGCATTACCTACACATTAATCAGTACACTGTTGAGTGAGACAAGCAAACAGTTTAAAAAACTGCACTGTCTCGATTTAGGAATGGATTTTGTCAACTTATGAGTTTTGTAAAAGCTGTTGACTTGATATAAAATAATTACTTTTTTCTTGATTTTTAAGTATGGTTTCTAGAATAAAATAATTAAATGCAATACCATGTAATTAAACATTTAGAAAAAGAGACTGTGAATTTTTAAATTGAGAATGTGTGTATTCTTTATAGTGTGTACAGAATGTTAAACAGTTTTACTTCTGTAATGTGAAAGATGCTGTAATTGCATTTGGACAAATAAATTAAAAGTTTATTTTATTCAGATTGTTGTGTATTTGTGCAGTAATTTGTTTCAAGTATGACTTGTACCATTAGTGTAACACTTTAAAATGATAAATACAGTTAAGATCTGAAGTAATGCAAATGAATGTACTCAAAGTTGAATTAATAAATGTATATGCTAATATTTACAAACTACCTATATTCCACAATGCAAATGAATACACTGAAAGTTGAGTTAATAAATGTATATGCTAATATTTACAAACTGCCTATATTCCAAATATCACACTGGTGATCCATATTTGCAAACAGGCCTGATATCATTTGTTTATTATGCCAACCAATGGGATTATCACTAATCATCATTAGACAGCTGTCCAGTCCAATTTGTAGGTTTGAGCCATACTCTGGTAATAAACACCACCTTATACTAGCTAGCTATACTAATCAGAGTAAATGGATAAAAAAACACTACCTAATTTTCCTGCTAGAAAAATAGAAAATCAGGAAGCACTGTCAGCAGACATTCTGTTGACCAAACTGTCTGCTCACCACTGTGGACCTAACTTATAGCAATTTCCTAAAACCACCCGTGCAAAGAACATTTTAGATAACTGATGGAGCAAGTGATGCAAAGTGGGATGTGCTGCTTTGTGTTATAGGGAGATGGAAGAAGTGTTACAGACAAGTCTAGGAGATCTGTGTATGGTAAGCCAGTACTGTCAAATTCATCACAGACAATGTCACATCCACCTTCTCAAAAGTAACACTGTATCCACAACATAATGAAGGCCTGCAGCTGCATGCCTTATTCATAACATCTCCATATTTACTACAGTGCCTGCTCCACCTTCCCAAGTTCAATCTGTTTCTCAGAGTAGCCTATATGCAGGTCAGAATACACCTGAAGCTGTTTTAGTTCCTTTTGTTACTCTGAAGACAAATGCAAGATGTCCTTGTATATCTCTGTTGCAGTACTCATTAAAGAAGGGATGTCCCGCCCCGGGCAGCCCATCACTGTGCCAGTATACATAAGCTTAAAAGACATCTTGTTTGCGTTGTATGTCACATTTGTGCTCCATACACAGAACATAGGGTATAAAAAGGTTGTACAGAAGCAACTACTTAAAACTTCTTTTGCCAACAGTTGCCAGTTGGTTTGAACATTTTGTGGCTGTACTGATTTTAGCAACAACAGATAAGTGCCATGTTGGGGTTCTTTTCCTTTTTCTTTTTCAGTTTACTTTCTTGGTATTGTATTTTTTATCACTACTTAATGTTCATGTCATCCAAGAGGGGAAAATGTTAGTTTGGGAGGCAGATTCCCTTTAGGAATCGTCACAGTGTCTTTTTTGCTTGGGTGCTTCACATGACCATACCTCTTCTAGTATCTGTAAGGCATTTGTACCTAAAACACTCAGAAGAAATTTATTTTCCCTGGACATTTATCTTGAAAGCCAATGGCTTAGACATTTATCCCAGGGTACCATGGTGGAATCATTTAACTCCGAGATATTCCCACTATGTAAGAAGGCCAAGAAGTCTTGGCCAGATTCTTTAGCTGTCCATCCTGCACCGGATGTCCCTCTAGAAGCAGGTAATAGCTCTGTAAGTCATTTGGTGTTTAAATTGGATTCCTCCACCACAACCCCGCCACAGGCCAGCATGGAGCCGTCTTTTCACACATCCTCTGAGGCTTTGAGATATCCGCTGTGGACACGGGGGGGGGGCGTAACTGTGGTTGATTATCTCAGAGGTCCTAGAGGGATTCCACAGATATTGATCATGGAGGATGTTCTGGGTTCTCTTCTCAAATCTTGCCAAGGATCGGAACCTGTGGTATTTGTTAGGGCTGATGTCCCGTCTAAGAAAAGGCAAAAACTGAACTCAAAGAGAATGGCAGGAGTTTACTCAGAGCTTGTTCTCTGACTTAATGGCCCTAAAGCCTCCTCTAGGGGTTTCAGTACCCGCTCCTCCTTGGACCTGTACCCCTTCTAAGATTTTTAGGGAACCAGATTCCTCGGATGAGGATTCCCTGTCTGGGGAAGGGTCTCTGGCCTATTCTTCACAGATGCCTTCACCTTTGGCTTATGGTTCTGATGAAGAGGAGTCTGTTAACCCTGAGTCTCCTTTCTAGGAATTGTCCTTTGTGGGCACAGTTGCTAGGATGATGGAATTCTTTAAGTGAGATTTTTCTCAAGTGTCAGATATTCAGAAAAGATATTATGAGTTGCTTCAGATAGATACTCCTAAACCATTGGCAGGTCCTCCTGTGTTGGCTGCCTTGCTAGATACTTTCATTGCTACCTCCAAGGCTCCGGATTCTCATCCTCCTGCTAATAAGAAACCTGATAGGTTCTATAAGGTTCCTGAGTACTGTATATTTTTATTTAAATGTCCTACTGATCTTGCTGTGGTGTCGGTCTCGTCTGACAAACCTTCTAAATGTTTGCCATCATCCACTTTTGCCTTCTGATAAGGATAGCAGGGCAATAGAGAGGATTGGCAAGAAAGTTTACATTGCTTCTACTTCAGCCATTAGGGCTATTAATTACCAGAATGACATGACCAGGTATGCTCTGTCCTTGATTGCTCAGGCTTGTCAGGTTATCTCTGCCATCCCTGATTCTGATGGCAAATCCTATGCCTTATCTTTTTTAGTTTCTGCTTCTCAAGTGACTCTCCACCCTATTAAGTGTAGCTATGGTGCTGATGATGCTTTTTCTAGTGCTGCAGCTTTTGGGTTCATCATGAGGCATTATTCTTGGCTTCAGCTCCACTCTCTTCCTGAGGACATTAAGGCCAAGTTTTTGGATGCTCCTTTGGATAATACCCACCTTTTTGAGACTGCTGCTGTTGACTTAGTCAAGTCTGTCCAAGAGAAAGGCAAGACCCTAAACATTTCTTTTTTCTCTCCTATCCCTAAGTTTCAGAGGAACTATTGTTCTAGATCTGTTTTTGTTCACAGATAACCCCCCCAGGCCTCTAAGGGCAGGAAAGGTGGGAGGCAGGCACCCTCCCAATGCTTTTCAGATTTCTGTAGCCCAGAAGTTTCCTTTGTCTGATAAGCCTGCTTCTCTTTGACAGTCCCCCCCCCCACCTTTAGACCAGGTTCATTTGTCCCTTCGGCTTTCCCTTTGTCTTCCAAGTTGGCATCTCATCACTTCAGACTCCTGGGTTCTTTGTGTCATCCGTCAGGGTTACTTCATGGTTTGGAAATCTCTCCCTCCTTTTCTGGAATTCCTTAACCTCCTCTAGAGCAACTTCCTCTTTTCCCAGAGGTTCTAGGGTCCCTGTTGAACCAAGTCCCAAGTGGGATGGGGTTTTTATTTCAGGATGTTCTTGGTTCCTTGGGAGGGCACTTGGAGAACTATTTTGGATCTCTCCTGGCTCAAAACCTTTCTCGAGATCCCTTCTTTTTGGATGCTTACTCTTCAAATTCTATTTCCTCTTTTATTATCCCAGGATTTTCTGATTTCCTTGGATCTAAAAGATGCTTACATTCATATCCCTATTCACCCTCTCTTCAGGAAGTTTTTGCACTTCTCTGTGTCTTCCTCTCATTTTCATTTCTCTGCTTTACCCTTTGGCCTCTCTACTGCCCCAAGGATATTCACAAAATGCCTAGCTCCTGAGAATGCCATCTGCAGGCTCCAAGGCATTCAGATTTTTCCTTATCTAGATGACCTGTTGCTTCAGGTACCTTGTCCCAGTCGATTGTTGCAGGACCTGCAACTCACCATCTCTCTTCTTCAAAGTCTGGGGTTTACTAACAACTTCCAAAAGTCCGTCCTGACTCCCTCTCAGGATCATGTGTATTTGGGTTGCAGGATTCAGATGGTGCCAATGTTGGCCTCTCTTCAACCTCCAAAGGTATTGTCATTGACAGCCTTCTTTCAGTCTCTTTTTCCCCTGACTTCCATGCCACCCAGGGAGTTTCTTCAAGCCCTAGGATTCATGGCCTCTTCTGTTCTGATGCTTGTCTTGCCAGACTGCATATGAGAAAGCTTCAGTTGTACCTCAAGTCAGTTTGGCTGCAGCATCGTCACCCACTGAATGTCAGTGTACCTCTCCTTCTCTGTCTCAAGATTGAATTCAAGTGGTGGACTTGACAGTTCACTATCAACCCAGAGCAGCCCTTTCAGCCTCCAGTCCCTTCTCAAGAGCTGTTCATCGATGCCTCAGACATGAGATGGGGGCATCTCTTGGTCACCTGAAATTTCAAAGTCTTTGGTCTCCCCATCAGAAGTCAGGCCATATCAACATCAAAGAGATGAAGGTTCCGATTCAGGCTTTTCACCCCGTGTTCTCTACGGGTGCCTTGAAGGTGTAAACAGACAATACTACAGTGATGCAGTATGTCAACAAGCAAGGGGGCAAGAAATCTTACCTCCTCTGCAGGATGGCACTTCAGGCTTAGGATGTGGCTGTCAGTTAACTCTTCAGGCAGTATACATTCCTTCAGAGCACAATCTTCTGGCAGATTCTTTGAGCAGGTCCAAAACACAGGCTCACGAATGGATGCTTCACAGAGACGTGTTTCTGAACATTGCCCATTGGTGAGGTATTCCTCAGGTAGATCTTTTCTGCCCCCCCCCCCCCCCCCCAAGCAGGCAGCTTTCTCTCTTCATGCCATCTGGCCTGGAAGATGAACACCCTTTCCTTTCCTTTATACTTTCCCTCCTCTTCCTCTGCTTCTAGGAGTTGCGCAGAAGATTCAATTGGACTCCAAAAATCTTGCCAGTGACTCCTTTTAGCTGAGAGAGCACTGATTCCCCCTTTGAATGCATTTGGCCAGGGGCAGTCATCACAAGTTACCTCACCAGATGGATCTCCTCACACAAGACTAAGGGTCTCTCATCAATCCCAACTTGTCCACTCTGCAGTTGATATTGTGGGGGATAGGGTTTTGATCCCTTTCATGCACCTGTTTTCTTAGAATGTGCTCAGGGTTTTACAGGAGGCAAGGAAACCCTCAACCAGAAAATCTTATATGTGCAAATCGAAAAGATATTCAGTCTGGTGCCATGCTCATAACCAGGACCCTTTTTCAGTGGTAGCCCCTCTGGTCATCTCTTATTTGTGTGCGTTGCTCCAGTCTGGCTTGGTCTATTCTTCTGTGAAGGCCCATTTGTCATCCATTTCTGCTTGTCTGCCCTTGACTCCTCCTTTTGAGGTCAAACAGTTTCTTAAAGGCATCCTGCATGTTAGGCCTCCAAGAAAACCTATTCCTTCTCCTTTGGACCTTAATTTTGTTTTGGAACAATTGAGTCAGGTTCCTTTTGAGCCTGCAGATTCTGTTTCTTTGCATCATTGTACATGGAAGATTCCTTTGTTGCTGGCTCTTATTTCTGCTCGGAGGGTTTCTGAGCTCCAGGCCCTTATGGCCATTCCTCCTTTTTAGGTTTTTCACAGAAATAGGGTGTTCCTTCTTACAAATCCTTTTATGCCTAAGGTGCTAAATGAGTTGTCCTTAAATCAATCGGCACAATTCCCTTCTTTTTTTTTTTTACCTTCTCCTCAGTATGCTAATGAGAGATCCTGCATACTGTGAATTTGCATAGATAGCTCAGGTACTATATGGATAAAACTGATCAGCTTTTTGTTTCCTTTCATTTCAGGTCTTTGGGTTTAGGTGTTTCTAAGTGAACCATCTCCTCCTGGATATCTAAGCCCATTTCTTCTTGTTATTCTTTTCATGGTAAGTCTCTGTCTGCTTCTGTTAGAGCTCATTCTACTAAGGTTGTTGCCACTTCTGGTGTCTTCTTCAAGGGGTTGGACACCAATTCTATCCCTGGAGCTGCTACTTGGTCTTCAGTGCACTTTTACTAAGTATTATAAGTTGTATATGGATTCTAGGGCCAGAGCAGGTTTTGCTGAAACCATTTTATTTGGATTTGTTGAGGGATGCTCTCAGCCTTCCACCTCCCATTCTGTTTCATGAGCGTTTTTACTTTTAATGAATACTGCAACAGTGATATAGAAGGATGTATAGTTGTATAAAATCTTACCATAACAGTAACTGTTGCAGTATTAACTCCCTCCCTCCAACCCCCTTTTGTTTATTCTGCTTTTTTTTCTTTCTGGGTGTGCTTGGACTCCTTTGTCCTATGTTGACTGGTCTCTTCTTGGGCAGTTCACTTCTGGATGGTTGCATCTCCACATGCCTTTTATGCTCTATGTTCTGTGCGGGTAGCATAAATGTGACTTACGGTTGCAACAGTGAAGAGAAGGACATCTACTGTTATGAAAAGATTTTACACAACTGTACTTTTCTGGCTAACCTGAGCTTGACACATATGTGTTTAGAAAGTGAAAGTAGTTTTTTGATCTGTCGTGTACAAAGGGTTACTTTTACTTCCCTGTTGAATGAAACAGAAGCACTACAGCTACCCATAAGTACTCTGTACCACTGTTTTAAGCTATGAAGTCCATGCAGCCAGTTTAGTGATTCTCTTATTGTGCTACTGTGGCCCCCTCATAAAATAATAATTATAAAATAACACACATTCTTATGGACTAGAACAGCATACTTAGCATGCTTTTTTTACTTTGGAAGGAACACAAAGATTAAACAGTATAGTAGCTTTTAATAAAAACACTTTTATCTAAATAAGCCTCACCTGTGCAAGCATTTTAAATTTGTGAAGTTCTAAGCTATTCTGCGTCTAGTTCTTTCTCCTTTGTCTCTTCATTTTATCTGTTTCTCCTAATATAGATAAAAAAATAGTTCCCCTATGTTTTGTAGCAATACAAATCCCTGAAGCTTTGGACAAAACACAGGTGATACATATTCTACTGGTCAAAACACAACAATAAAAAAACTTTCTGCAAGGAAGCTACATGACAAAACATTTTTTGCAGAAGGCAAGTCCCCTACTCCCCCACCTCACACACTCCCAACACCCCTTTGCTTGTATGTATTAAATCCATGGTCACACAGCCATAGGTAAAAGTCCACATAAATGGAATCGCTTCTGGTGTTTAAAAACTTCATCAACAGTAATTTCTTGTAAGTAACAACAGATGGAAAGAGGGCATTATCTTCAGGTGAGTAAAACCAAATTCTTCAAGCATCAAGTGCCCAAATCACAACACAAAGAGGAACAGAATGCCAGTTGCTGTTTTCTATAAGAAAACACTGCTAGTGCAGTTTGTGTGTGTGCTCTGACCGATTCCTTTGCTTTGTGAGTTTTCTCCTTCATGTTTGTGAAACCAGAGTTAGTCTACATTAGTTCTAAAGATTATAGTTGTTGTCTCACCCCCCCCCCCCACACACACACACTTGGAGGGGTTCAGAGTAACTTGGTTCCACTTCACTATAACTGGTTTTAAAAAGCTGGTAATATTTTACAGCTAGCAAGTCCACATGAATATATCTATGCAGGCACAGGTTGTGAGTCAGTGTAATGTTCCTGTTACAAGCTATGAAAATTCTGTCTTTACTGAATTAGTTGTCACCTATCTTTTGCTTGTCCTGTACTTGTTGCTAGGCAGGTTTTCGTTCTACCACAACACAGTTAGATGCCCAGCCTTGAGCCTCTGGTATTTTACTCCCAGCCTTTCTCATATTAAAACAATATGGGATTGAAATTAATTTAACTATCAGTGGGTTTGGAGGCCCTTAACTTATCCTGTACCTTAGTGCAGCTTTTAGATCACTGTAAAATTCCTTTCTTAGTCACAGTTTCTCAGTGGAGCAATCTCTCCAGACACATTCTTCACTCTGTGTTTACGAGATTTTGGTTAAAATGTTTTTGTCAGAACCCAGCTCTGTAACAGACAGATAGAGCTCTGACTACATCTCAGGTGACGTAAGTTCAGATAACAGCTGGGACACCTGTAGAAGCTGACAGAGAAGGATAGAAGAGTGCTACCATTGGTATCTCACCTGTCCTGAAGGGAGAGATGTTGCTGTGGTTTGTCACATGAGTGACACATACTGGGAGCACTAGGTCTTCTCCCTGTGAAGCTTGAGCCTGGCGGACGCACACTGCCATGTGCAAGTCACATAGTAAGCCAAAGGGAATTTAGTATACAGAGACATGCTTCCCCTGAGAGGGTTGCATATACTGGAGCTCGGAAGAACTGATGGAGGGGAAAGGGATGCTGTGCCAAAGGAGAGGATAGACCACCCCACAGGATTTGCAAGCTGGCCTGCATGAGCTGACTGGAAATTCCTGAGCAAGAAGGAATGGACTGTAGGACTCCCACTTTACCTAGGGATTCCTAGCTCCCAATACTGTTGATTCAGTGGGCCGATTTGAGCGAAGGTACAGGAGCCATCGGACTCAGTCCAGTGGGGAGAAGGGCTAAAAGCTGTTTTTACCAGAGTTTTTTTTTTTAATTGTAAACAAATGCTGTTTTAAACAGCATTACCCTGCTAGTGTTTCTTTGACTGAGCCCTCTTTTGTGTATGCTAACACTCCTGCTATAGAATGATTTCATACATTAAGTTCTTTTTTATTCTCAGTAGAAGTGAACTTGAGTCAGAACAGTTCTTATATAGGCTAGTTGATCCTTCTAAGCAGTATGATAATAGTGGTAATGAAATGTATTATATTGTTCCTAAATCATCTGCTGTTTATGTCTCATTTGAGATACCATACAGCTCACAAGAAATTATTTTGATTTGAGTACATTTCCTCTTAGTAGATAGAGGATATGTGGCTCAAACGATTCCAAGGTCCAGTCTACTTACCTGTTTCACAAATAAATGGATAGGTAGACAGATAGATAGACAGATAGAGAGGTAATTTGTCATTTTGACCAAATGTAAAATGCCTGAACTTTCAGTTATTTCTCCCATTGTGGTTTCTTTTAAAGATTTACATGGCAGTTTATCTGAAAATCCTGACTGGCCAAAAAGATTCTGTAAGTCCTCTGCCTTAAGAATTACATTTTTAGAGTGTACTTTTGACAGACCCTGCTTCAGCTATTTTTTTTTTACTCCTCCACTAGACCTGCCTGGTGAGAGAAACATCCTCAGGCTAAGTGAGAGTCCTAGGACCTATTTATTCCTGGTTGGGGTGCCTAGTCAGTCCATTTGTTCCCCCTAAAATGAGAGTTGGATGGTAGGGAGTGGACCAGCTTTCAGAATGAGGGATTAGCCTACCCTCCCCTCCCCTTTCCCCTTCAATGGCTTACTTGAGCTCCACTCTGTCTGCTGTAGGATTTTTGCATCTACACACTGTCTAACAAAGCTAGTACATTTGCACAAGAACAATGTATGCTCAGTATGTCCTACCTTGTGGGGGGTAATATTCAGTGCTCCCTCTAGGAATCATCCAAGCTGCGAACCAGTGTCACCTTCCTTCCCATAAGATGAGCAAGTCAGTAGTTTTTGTTTTGTTGTGTATTTTTGCTTTGTGGTAGTGTTGGGAGGTAGGTGTATTTGTATTTGAATGTGTGGTGTAGCGTTTTGTTAACGTTCACGGTTTTGAATTTCCCAGTTTTGGCTTTCGGGTTTGTGAGTTTTCAGCTTTATAGTCTCGGGATACTGAAATTCGATATTTCAGTATTTCAAGATCATAAAGTGAATCTATACACACACACACATATATATATATATATATATATATATATATATGTACATACATACATACATACATACACTGAGAGACAGAGGTGTCACCTGGAAAAGTAGCCCTAAAAAGTTAAAGTTGAGAGGTTTACCTGTACTACATAGGGATTTTTATGATGAGAATTTAAACTCTTGGAGAACCTTGACCAAAAAGAACTGTGGAGTACTGGAACCTTCCTGTGGATATATTCCAGTAATCCACAGAGCTTAACTTTGGAAATTCAAGGAATAGCACGGACCTGCATATAGATTTGCTGAGATATCCAAAACAGCCTGATATAAGTTAGAGTGGCAATACTGTGAATTATCAGAGATCAATGATTTCTTGCCATTATTGTGAGAGAGACACACATACAAACGTTTATCATAGCTCTCAAATGTACAGATTTTGGCAGAATGTCCAGATTTTTGCCTCATATTTTTGGTCCATTTTTCATAAAATTGTTATTTTCTAGCAAATTATTGGCAAATAATTAAAGACTGAAGTTAGAAATTAATGAAGGACATTTGACTTTCAGAATTTATAACCTTTAGAAAATTCATGCTAATGCAAAACCTGTTAAGCTATCAACTTTCTAAGTTTTTAAGAACAATATTTAAAAATTGTCCCTATTTTTGGGCTTTTGTCCCACTTTTATTTATGGCTTTATCCAGATTTCTTGTTTTAAGAGGTTGAGAGGTATGACATTTATCTATTATCGTTCGTTGACATGCAGAAATATTAATGCATATTACACTGATTTCTGCACAATGAAACTTACTACAAAAAAAAAAATCAAAACTAAACAGACTGTAAAATGAGGATTTGCATTCACTTTTTGCACTCAGAAAAAATATGGAAAAAGTAATAAAATCTTCAGATATAACTTGGATGAATAGTGTTAGTGAAACTTTTTTTTAGAAATGTAATGTGTAGGGTGAGATTACAGCAAGGTTAGCACATGAGCAAGGATGGACAAGGTGGCTTTGCATATATATATATATATATATATATATATATATATATATATATATATATATATATATCAAACAACTACAAAGTACTCCCAACAGAGTTAATGCCTCACCATGAGAAATGAAGAAAATAGTAAGTCCAACAACAGCACCACGTATGAGGCGACCAGGCTCACTTGAATTATCCAGAATACTCAAAAAATGTTTAAAAGCAAAGATCTTCTGTTCACATAAATCCAACAGGTTAGCTCTTCAGCGTTTTGGACTTGGTAGTTTGAGTGTCGGTCTACACAAAAAATAAAAAATGTACAATAAGGTGGTTGCATAAGTGTGCACACCCATAAACTAATACTTTGTTGAAGCACCTTTTGATTTAATTACAGCATTCAGTCTTCCTGGGTACACACCTGCCATCAATTAAAGACTCTGATTAACCCCAAATAAAGTTCAGCTGTCCTAGTAGGATTTTCCTGTCATTTTCTCAGTTGCCTGCTACAGCAAAAGGCAAGGTTCGCAGAGAGCTTACAAAGCATCAAAGGGATCTCATTGTTGAAAGGTATCGGTCAGAGGAAGGTTACAAAAAAATTTCCACAGCATTGGATATATCACAGAACACAGTGAAGACAGTCATCAAACAGTGGAGAAAATACAGGACAACAGTGACGTTGAAAGAATTGGACGTCCCTCCAAAACTGATGAAAAGACAAGACAAAAATTGGTCAGGGAGGCTGCCAAGAGAACTACAACAACACTGAAGGAGCTGCAGGAATTTCTGGCAAGTACTGGTTGTGTACTACATGTGACAACAATCTTCCGTATTCTCCATATGTCTGGGCTATGGGGTAGGGTTGCAAGATGGAAGCCTTGTCTTACACAAAAAAACATCAAGCCCTGGCTAAAATTTGCAAAACAATACATCAAGTCTCCCAAAAGCATGTGGGTAATTGTGTTATGGTCTGATGAGACCAAGGTTGAACTTTTTGGCCACAATTCCAAAAGGTACGTTTGGCACAAAAACAACACCTTGCATCACCAAAAGAACACCATCCCCTCAGTGAAGTATGGTGGTGGCAGTATCATGCTTTGGGGTTGATTTTCTTCAGCTGGAACTGGGGGCTTTAGCCAAGGTGGAGGGAATTATGAACAGTTCACAGTCAATTTAGGCCCAAAACCTTCAGGCGTCTGCTAGAAAGCTGAAGATGAAGAGGAATTTCACCTTTCCGCATGACAATGATCCCAAGCATACGTCCAAATCAACAAAAGAATGGCTTCACCAGAAGAAAATTAAAGTTTTGGAATGGTCCAGCCAGAGCCCAGACCTAAATCCAATAGATAATCTTTGGGGTGACATGAAGAGGGCTGTGCATAAGAGATGCCCTCGCATTCTGACAGATTTGGAGCACTTTTGCAAGGAAAAATGGGCAAGTTTTGCCAAGTCAAGATGTCCCATGCTGATAGACACCTACCCAAGAAGACTGAACGCTATAATTAAATCAAAAGGTGCTTCAACAAAGTATTAGTTTAAGGGTGTGCACACTTGTGCAACCAGCTTATCGTACATTTTTTATTTTTTATATTTTACATGTTATAGGTCACATTAAAGGTGGGAAAAGTTTTAAAATGATTTTATTGTGGTCTCATTTTTTTATATCAGAAAAACCTGGCATTTTAACAGGGGTGTGTACACTTTTTATATCCAGTGTATATTTAGTTATGGGGGGTGTGGTGGTGCAGCCTCCCCACCTGGGTGAGTTTGACATATTTCAATGTGATATTTTGTTAAATGTTGGCCAAGTGTTTTCTTTCCCTGTAAAAAAGTTTGGTAATGTGAAGGTTCATTTTATTGCAATGTCAGTGTTCTCGTATCGGTAATCTGCAGTTCAGGTAAGTGTAAATTCTGTCTACTGAAGTAGACGCATACATATATATATATATATATATATATATGTGTGTGTGTGTGTGTGTGTATGTACATACATGCAAACAGACACATATATATATATGGGTCTACTTTCATAGACCGAACGTACGGATCGCCGACACACATCTTCCCGACCCCAAACAACCGAAAACACACCACACCAAAAACTAAACATACCGAACACCACAACACCGACACAAAAAACGCAAACTACACATTGCACACAACAACATATCCACTAACCGTAACCTAAACCCTAACCCTAACGTCCGACACTACCAGACACTTACCCAACCCGCACCCTAACCCTAACTCATAAAACACCCCTAAACCCCAACACCGTCACTATCGCACACTCACCCTACCTGCACCCTAACCCTAACTCACTTAACCCACCCCTACACCTCAACACTGTCACTACCGCACACTTACCCTACCTGCACCCTAACCCTAACTCACTTAATCCACCCTAAAACATTCAGCCCGTCACTATCGCACACTCACTCAACCCGCATTCTAACCCTGACACACTTAACACTACCCTACACTGCTCTACGTCACTTCCACACACTTACCTCACCGGATCCCTTAGTCCGACACCACTGCACACTCACCTTTCCCACACCCTATCCTAAAATCCCTCGCTATCGTACACTTACCTGTCCGCTCCCCAATACTACATCTTTCACTTTTGTACACTTACCGTATCGCGCTCACACGCTGCCGTTGTCGGTCTCTCAGCCGTCGGGATATCGCGTTGTCGGTTACCTACCTCTTCGGTCGTTCCGTCTCGGTCTTCTGGGTGTCGGTGACGTGGCGCTTCGGTCTATGAAAGTAGACCCATATATATATATATATATAGAGAGAGAGAGAGACACACACACACACACATTTTATTTAAAGTTTTTCATTTCTCACAGTTGAGAAGTTGCTTTAAAAATAATGTGCTAATTGAGGAGAGTCAATAAAATGTTTACAACTAGCCAATTTCATTTTCCCAACCATCCTGACTCCTAGTTGGCAGTCCTGATTTTGGCCTTCCCCTCTTGACTCCCAATCAGACTTTCAGTGGGATGTTGTCTCTCAGTTGTGGCCAGCACTTTTTGAATGTCAGCATGTGAACATCATCATTACCTTCCATTACCTTATTTCTTAACTCCCTTCTTTGGAAGACAAGGGTCAGCAAGTGTTCCATCACATTGCTAACCGCTGGAGGTATCCACGGAAACTCTTCAACAACAACTGCATGCTTAAGGTATTCCACAATCTGAATTGTTATCTCACAGCAGCATTACAAGGATATTGCAAAAATACTTAATTAGGAATACTCTCTATCCACCCATTGACATGTGTATTTTCTGTCCTATAGTGAATGGAGTCTGCATAGCAGAGAATCAGAAGGGACATAATATATAGCATTCATTGAAATGGGTTAAAAATAACAACTTGCCATTAATAAATATGGATGTTTATGCATTCACTGCTCCCTTGTTTGTGGATATCCTTTGGAGACCGCTTTTCACCAATTGCATATATGCTGGCTGGTGGATATCCTTTGGAGACTGCCATTCACCAACTGCATATATGCTGGCTGGTGAATATCCTTTGAAGATTATCACCAATTCCATATATGCTGGCTGGTGGATATCCTTTGAAGACTATCACCAATTCCATATATGCTGGCTGGTGGATATCCTTTGGAGACTGTATTTCACCAAATTCATATATGTTGGCTGGTTCAATAAGAATACCACTCAAGTGATTCATCTAGTGTTATTTTTTTACAACACATACAAACATAGTCAAATAAAATTAAATGTTCAATACCTGCATAGTGGCATGTTGTATGATCCAACATCAAGATTTGAGATTTACCTGTTGGATTAATGCAATAAACACTGCTAGAGAGTGAGATGTACTTCCAGATTATCCTCCTGCATCTGCATATATTGTACTTATTTATCATGTACTGTCTTTATTTTGATTCCAGCCAGCACGCTGCAGTTTTTCACTAATTTCCAGAGAACAAAACTTTTGTGTTTTGAGTTAGCAGTGGTATGACTATTTAAATTTATCCTTACAATTTTTGATTTTTCTGTCATAACTATGTTTTTTTTATAATTTTACTTCTCTAAGACAGAAACATAAAGTTTCAGTTAAGAAATGATTTGAAGATACAGGAGAAAATGCAGATGAAAGATCTCAGCATATGGCAGTCTTTAATGCATTATTGAAAGAGACATTTGACTATGCCACCTGATACAGTGATGACAGATTAAGTTATGTGAGAGAAAGTAGGTAGTGCACACATAATGTAATGCATAAGATTTATCATTGGGGAAATAGATGGTTTTGAAGCACAGGATATTTAGACATCAATCCGCATCAGTGGAGAAAGAAGATTTGAAAATTGAGATGCGGTACAAGATGTTGGGGCTGTTCAACAAAATTTAGTCAGCGGAAATATTGAGTTTTAAGCATGCAATAATGACTGACAGGGTGGATGTTTCTGGGAAAATAATGGATTGCCCAGGATTGTTGTGAGGCCTGACACCAGAGGTGGAGGTTCTCTTCACTCCCGGAAGGGCAATTATTTACCCAATAATGCCCACACTGAAGAGCATTACTGGACTTAGAAAATAGGGTTGTTAAATTGGTTTGCACTTGTTTAACTTTTACTATTTTTTTTTAATATTTTTGATGTAAAATAATTCCTTTACCTAAAGTTTATACTTGGTGTATGATATGAAATTGCTGTTGGGAGGATGTATTTTACATCCAAAATACGCACTGCATATTTAATGAATGCACACAGAGTGACTTTCATATATACACATAGTAGCAGATGCAAAAGTAGTGTTTCTCACAAATATGAAGAACGCATACACACACACACACACGTCCTTATATTGCAGTTAGCAGCATTTTTTTTTTATTTATGTTATTTCTCTGGACTCCCTATATGTGGCTTTTAAACATTGCAGATACCGATGGGGAAAGAAAAATGACAGCTGCATGTAACTGTTTATTGCAATTACTTATTTATTCATTCACTAAATGGGTCATGGTTAACGAGTAATAAAGAAACATGGCAGCAGCTGTTTTTCTTTTTTTTCTGTTATTCACGGTGGCCTAATATGCTGCCATGGAAGCCAGAGACTTGATACAGGTATCACCTCCTACATTAATATCCTCTTGGAGAAAGTCTATTTTCCAAGAGGGTATTGCAGCTATGCTCCTCCCATTTTCTAAGTTCCATTAAAATACCTCGCCACACATTTAGCTGATATTCAGTATAGAGCAGAAAGTAATTAGACTTTAGCCGAAATATAAAGAAGCTGTGACAGAGATAAAAAAAGATGCTGGAAGACACAGACGTATGAGATGAAAACAGAAATGGCTTGCAATACTCCGATACTTTGTAATGGACAGAGAGAAAGGAACATTATTCTAACACAAAAAGCCTTGGCCATGTTTAGCATGAGCTTTACCAAGACATGAAAACCCATATTCAAGGAGTTAGTCTGGATAAATTACCTTAACTGGAAGCATCCTATTATAAAATGTAGGAACACTGCAGGGTATGCTGCAGATAAGGTATTAGCTAGACAGTCACTCAATAGCCACCAGTCTGACCACATTGTGGTTAATGCCAGGCATTAGAAGTTCAAAGACAGTAAGATTTAAAATTCCAGGATAAAATTCTGTTGTCAGGGTATTAGGTAAACAAAATGACAGTAGCAGATAATCAGGTATTAAAAGCAATTGATTTAACAATAAAATCGGCCTCTTTTCAAAAGTTGATGTATACGCAGTTGATGATTTGGAATAATGCTTATTATACTCATCTTAGGTTACATAAATTTAATCTTAGGAATTCTCCAACTTGTCCATATTGCACAAATCAAACAGCGGATCTTCTTCATATGTTCTGGAGCTGCAAGTGTATATATAAACTTTGGAACTTTCTTAGAACACAACTACAAAAGATGGGTTATCAAAGCTCAACGTTATCATGGGAATTTATGATTCTACATGTTCCTCCAAGAGAGCTCTCTAGGTCACAAACTATAATATGTATGAATATTTTTTTGCTGATGAAGTTATATATAGCTACAAATTGGTTAGAACCAGATAAGACATCATGGGATAATTTCAAGCTTGTGGCTATAAAGCATATATTAGCACATAAATTACTCCTGAAGCAAAGTAACAAAAATATTAATAACCGAAAATATGGAAAAGGGTTTTAACATAATATTAGCATAATACTGTTATTAGGAATATATTAAAGTTTGGATGTATATGTGGAGGAAACAATGTTTTGAAAATATGTATGATATGTATGGACGCAAAGTACTTCTACAAACGTTTTGGCTTTGTTTTTCTTCCCTGGTGTCTTCTTTTTTGGAATAATGACGATTTTTATATGGAAGCATTTCATGTAGATATTGTATATAGTTTTGATAGTAATAGTAGTGAATTATGTGTGTGATTTTATTGTATTTTGAAAATATATATCAATAAAAATTTATTATGGAAAAAAAAAAAGAAGTTCAAAGACAGTAATGGGGCTGTGTGTGAGTGATTCCAGGCATCTATGGAGTAATCTGTGTGAGCAACCAAAATACTGAAAATGGGGAATAAAATAACTGAATAAAAGTAATCTGGAGCCCACACATAAAATAATGTAAGCAATACCACTACAGTGACCACAGAACACCATGCCACAGTGCAGCAGTGACATACACAATTATAAGTCACTTAAAATCAACCTAGACTCACAAATCAGAACAAGATGTCCTAAAATTAGTACAGTAGGTGCTAGGCCAAACAAACGTGAAGCTGATATTTCAGATTCCGTACAAGTCTATGACTGGTTAATCCACCATATGCACTTTAAAGGTAAAATAAATATTTCACAAAATAGAGGGATGCATGCTGGGTTGTCATGGCCAATTTGTTGATGCTATATTGGATTGGTGTCAAAGCTGTCTTCTCAGGTAAGCTGAGTACATTTCCCATTACTAGAAATACAACTCATGAACTGAGTTTACTGCATTCCTTACTGCCACATTTATGACTGCAATTAAATAAGAAACTCATATTTTTTGTATCTTTTTATATCTCAGTAGATTACAATGCTACATCTATTTATTTATTTATTTTACATTTGTTAACTGGGATAGTCTATCTGGATGTGAGCCCATGGGGGAAAAGCTCCATGACACAATACTTAGATAGGCAATAGTATAAAAGGAACAAATACAGTAATATTTTGAAGTAAGTATAAATACACATTAGCATCATTAGGTGTAACATCAAATGTATAGGATAAAAATATTATACATTGCTACAAAAATACCATCAAATTGTTAGGAAGAAAGAGTTATTTCATACAGGGTAAACTGAGAGAAATTGAGGTTATTAGTCAGGTTAGTTAAGAAAGGGAAGGGGGTTATAAGAAAATATATCAGATATGTAAGGGGGTTCAGGATAGGGAAATAAGCATACAGGAAGAGCTTAGCCAGATCCAGTGGTTATATTAGTAGTCTTTTAGTTGTTTCTTGAATTGAGTTATGTCAGTGGCATTTAATATATATTGGGGAACAGAGTTCCAGATTTTAGAGAGATAATGGGAGTAGAGGGACTCCCCGGCCCTGTTGTTACTTTTGGAGACTTGCAGGAGAGTTTTATGTGTAGATCGGAGGTGGCGAGTGTTATTATAGGGCTTGAGTAAGTGTAATGCTGGGACTCTGTTAGGCTGGTTTACTAAGTGGTGGGTAAAAATGAGTTGAGTATAGGTTAGGTTATGAGGGAGTTCTAACCAATTTAATTGTTCTAGGGAGGAGCAGTGGTGCAACCTGTGAGGGGAGTCAGTGGCAAATTTGGCTATTTTATTATAACAGGATTCAAGTTTAGAAAGTTCAGTTTTGCTAAATGTGGTAAAGATGGGCGAGACATAGAATAGAGTAGATAGGAGATGAGCCCTAGTAATGTCTAATCTGGATTGATTTGTAAGAAATGGCTTAATGTGGTAGAGAGAGCCAAGTTTGATATGAGTTTTTTGATAGCTTGAGAGAGATGAATATTGAATTTCAATTTGTTATCAATGATAACACCTAGTAACTTAGTTTGGGAGGTGGTGGTTATGATTGTATTGTTAGAGGAAAGTATTTGAGAAGAGGTTGTTGGTATAGATGATTTAGTAGGGTGAAAAAGCATCAGCTTGGTCTTGTTTGGGTTCATTATAAGGTTAGCTTTTGAAAGCCAAGATTCTACTTGGAGAAAGGATTGTTGTGTGATTTCTTTTAGCACTGAGAGGGAGGATGCATTACATATTAGAGTAGAGTCATCTGCATATTGAATAACTTATGCTATGGAGTGGATTTATGCAACTGGTTAGTGAATATATTGAATAAAAGGGGTCCTAGTATGGAACGTTGCGGGACACCAATATTAACAGGGAGTACAGATGATAGCTGTTGTTTCCAGCTAACAGCTTGTTGCCATTTGGATAAGTAACTGTGGAACCAAAGTAGGCTAGCTTGGATACTAGTTTCTGGTGTGAAGCTGTGTCAAAGGCCATAGAGAGGTCTAAAAAGATAGCAGAGACAAGCCTGTTTTGGTTTCTGTGGTGATTTATAATGGTGGTAAAGCTGAGGAGGGCAGTTGTGGTGCTATGGTGGGGGCAAAAACCATGTTGAGTGTGAGAGAGGAGTTTGTTGGATAAAAGGTGATTTAGAAGCTGGGTATGAATGCATCTTTAAAGTATTTTTGAGATGGAAGAAAGGATGGCAATAGGCCTATAATTTGTGAGTTCAGTGGAGTTTCCTCCTTTATGCAGGGGAGTGATGTAGGAGATTTTCCAGAGAAGTGGAACATAGTTTTCAGTGCGATTAATAAGGCTGGATATAGGGTATGCAATGACCTCTGCAACAAGTTTGAGAAATTCTGATGGTAGATTATCTGCAGCAAGGCTGGTAGGTTTGAGTTTTTAAAGAGATTTGCATATGAAATGAGTTGTAACAGGTTGTAAGTGACTCCCCCAGGTGCATCTGCAGTTAACTCCAACTGATCCCCAAATATTGCTTGTTCATATTTGCATCAGTAATTCCAAAACCATGCTATGTACAAGGTTTTAAAATATTTATTAAAGCATGCACACTGGCAAACGGAACTGCATTAATATTTGATCTCTGTCTAGTGTAGTTAAGTAGATATTAACTGTTGTTTTTATTATATTAATATATATATATATAGATATAATTTTGACATTTTTCTAAATATATCAACAACCAAGTAACACAGACATAACTCCTTAGCCCCCAATGAAAGCTCTCAGCTAGATGAATAAAATGCTGCTGACAGTATAAAATGACAAAGGCAACAAAAAAACCAAATAATAAAGAACACTGGCAGGAAGGGTCCCAATCTACGAGCATATGTTTGCGATTAGAAAAGGTGTGCTCACTAATGCGCTGACTAAGCATGCGCACGAGTACAGTAACCACCATTTTAGATTTTCTGTTATTCAGAAAATTAATGAACATGATAGGGGTGGCCCATGGGCTTTACAGCTTAAAAAGGCTGCACTCATTTGGAAGTTGGGTTTATATTCATATGCCTGGCCAGGATTGTATGATTATTGCACAATCAAAAGTGCTCTTAAATTGAAGGCATTAAATACATAAATGAAGGTTTATATTAGTCATATTCCTATTTTCAGTTCAGTCGAACTTGATTGACGTCAAGTTGCTGGATATAGTTGAATTTGTTTTAGTTGAATCTTTGCTTAGCTTAGTGGCTATTTAAAATCCAATTCAATTTTAATTAATTCTACACCAAGTTTAAATTATGATTTATGATGGGTTGTTTAACATGTATGAATATTTATAGTGCTTACGAAATAAGATGTATTGCTTTATTAATAATTGTGTTGTAATTAATTAAATATTAATTGTAATTTTTGGTGATAATAGTTTTAGGCTGCCAAAATGTTTTTATGTAGTATCACATCATTTCCTGTTCTGAAAGGAAGGGACATTTTGTTTTAAAAGTTTAAAAAGGATATAATTTTTTGTATTGATTGTCTGATGAAGTTTACTATTTTAAGTAAATGAAAAGCGCTTAACAGTGAAGTGAATAAATACGGCTTTTTTATTCAATTTGGCTGCTACGTATTTTCACTTGTTTGTTTCAGTTTTGTTGATTTTCTAGTAGTATTTTGTTTTTAGCGGGCATATGGATTCTGAGAGCCGTTCTCAAATGTTATTTTCTCAGGACATGCAGCAACAGTCGGTTGGGAAACTCAATACCCTTATTCAAGGACTTACGCAACGTGTGGAAGGGCTTTCTAATATTGTGGAAGCTATGAGAAGCAGTCAGAGTTCAGCGTTGTAACAACGGAGCACTGAGGCTTCCAATTCAGGGCAGGAATCAACGTCGCAGCAACGGATGGTTTCCGTTTCAACACAAGCACAGGAACAGCAGCTGCAGCAGCCATGGAGTTCAGGTCTTTTGTATCACAGATATGATGAACGGACAGAGCATTAATAAGAGCCAGCAATAACAATTGGGTTCAGCAATTCCACAGATGTCCCTCCAGGGCACACTAGTATGGTTTGGAGTGCTTGCAATGATGGTATTAACATGGAAGAACATCGGCGATCTTCCAGTCCTGGTTCCAGCATGGATAACACAACAGGTATGCCTTCATACCCCCTTTATTATTGGACAGATTGGGGGGCAGAATTGTATTAACTCTAACCAGAGCGTTCAAGCTAATGAACTTAATGTTGGCATAGTATGTATCAATATGCAAGTTCATGAAGCTAATAATGTGAATAATGTTTTTTTGGAAACCCCCTTCACTTAATGAATTGTTAATTAATGAACAGCAGATTATGGGGAGTTCCAGTAATATGGAAGGGGAAGGGACGGTTATAAAACAATTGCTTAATCAATTGGATAATAAATTACTCAGGCTAAAGAAATTGCAGCTTGAGAATATTTATTTGATATTAAGAACAAGATGGTGTCAAAAGGTCTAAGAACATGGCACTATCTGGCTGGTTTAGTTAAAAACTCTCCCCTACATAAAGAGTTGATGGTCATGTTTGATCGACATGGCTTTGAATTCCTGGAATTACTCATTAAATATAATAATAAGGAAGTGGATGGGCTTCTTATCGAATGTAATGAACTTGAAGCTCAATTGCAGGCTGAAAATAAGTATGACAGATATAAATATGAGCATCAACATATTTATGGCAGCATAGAGAAAACGTTCATGGACCTTAAGCAGAGAAAGCAAAAAAGTTGTCCAGGGACAAACAACAATATAATAATGGGCAGGCTTACCCAAAACCACCAAGGATAAATCACATTGGTCATAGAGGTGCAAGTCGAGCTACCAATAACAATGATGGACAAGTGGAAGGGGAGGCTGATATGCCTGTTATTGACTTGCAGGATGAGGCTGGATTAAATTTGGATGAACAAAACTACCCACCATTACGAAGATCTGAAAGGATCAGAAATCATAATAATAACACTAATAATAATCATAACTGGTCGGGTAGCCAAGATTTTTACAGTCCGTCCAGGAGGAACCAGAGTTGGGAGGTTATCGAGGACAGGGCAGAGATACAATCACTGACTTTGACTCAAGGAAATAATAATGAAGATGATTATGTTATTAATATGCCAAATAATATTTTTGAAAATGATGTTGATAGTGGTGCAAAATTAAAGATTGTATTTAACACTGTTAAGAATTTTAAAGTATACAATTTTTCTGACACGCATATTGATGAACATATGGTAAATTTGCTAAGCAAGGGGTTCACATTTGTCCCAGCAAAGGGTGCTGGATTGGCTGATGTATTAATGGATCTTAAACATTTTTTAAGAAAATTAAAATTTAAAATTTTGTTTGGGGATGGACAAAATGGCAACAGTAATCATTCTCATAATGATCTGCATATTAGTAGTACATTCAATCCCCCTCTACATCCGGTTTTGGCATTTTATGAAAGGATATGTGAACTGGATATTAGACATGCATTAACTAGGAAGAATAATTATCACAAATATCATTTAACAAGCAATGAGAGGGACATTCTGGAATTTTTGAGGCAACAGAATGTCAGAATAATGAAACTGGATAAGGGAGGGGGATTGGTGGTGATGGACATATTTGATTATAATAATATAATTCATGCTATACTAGATACAGATACATATGAAGAAGTAAGCATAAAATGAGTTGAATGTTGCGTATAGAAGAATTTATACTATATTGAATGACATGTTTTTGGAAAATAGGATTGACATGGATACTTATAACTATTTAAATATGATTTACCCTACTGTTTCTATCATCTTCAGAGCCCCAAAAATACATAAGGATGAAACAAATCCTACACTACGGCCTATAGTTGATGGACATAATTCCATCACCTATGCATGTGCTATGTTTTTGGATAGTAGGTTAAAGAAGTATTTAGAAAATCAATCCCAAATCTCTAGAGACTCATGGCATTTTCTAGAGTTAATGAATCTTCTTCTCTTTTGGCTGTTCCCGTTAGGGGTCGCCACAGCGGATCATCTGTTTCCATTTCTTCCTGTCCTCTGCATATTGCTCTGTCACACCAACCACCTGCATGTCCTCTCTCACCACATCCATAAACCTTATCTTAGGCCTTCCTGTTTTCCTCTTATCTGGCAGCTCCATCCTCAGCATCCTTTTCCCAATATGCCCAGCATCCCTCCTCATGTTCAAACTAATGCAATCGTGCCTCTCTGACTTTGTCTCCAAACCGTCCAACCTGAGCTGACCCTCTAATATACTGATTTCTAATCCTGTCCATCCTTGTCACACTCAGTAATGAATAAAAGTGCATATTCTAAAAAGGTCTTATTTCTAACTGTGGATATTAAAGATTTATTTTCGGTGATTCCACAGCAGGAAGGTAATCAGGCAATTGAGTCATACCTCCAAGAGCAAGGTGCACCGCAATTGGATATTAATTTATATAGAGACCTTTTTGACATAGTTTTAAGAAATAATTACATCAGGTTTAACAGCAATTATTACCTTCAGAAGGTGGGAGTTGCCATGGGCTCACCTTGTGATACCATATTTGCTAATATAGTTATGGCAGTTTGGGAGGCGAAATATGTGCTGAGTAGTAATTATGGTGAACATATCAGTTTATATTTACGTTACCTGGATGATATCTTTATATTATGGAAAGGTGATGCACAGGCCCTTCACAATTTTATTGAGTATATCAATGGTACAACGACCTATTTAAAATTTAAATATGAGGTCAATGATTAGGAAATAAATGACTTGGATACGAATCTGAGTAAGGATAGGGTCAATAATGGATTTAAGTCAAAGATCCGTAGAAAACCAACATATTCAAACTTGTTTCTGCACTTTACTAGTGCACAGCCTATAGCAAATAAAAGAGCAGTTGTTAAAGGGCAGTTTGTCTGGGCTGCAAGGATGGTGATCCTTGATGCTGATTTTGAGACAGAATGTGATGGGTTTATAGATATGTTCATCAAGAGAGGATATCTGGAGCGTATGCTCTATGAGCTATATGATGAAGTGAAGTGCAAAAGAACAAATGGGCATTTTTTACCCATTCTTAATTATGAAATGAGTGAGTGTATGGTAAGAAAGAGTGACATGGTTAAGATTGCTCGGTCACGTTTGCAACAACTTTCAGCACACATTTTTTATGAGATTAAAACAATTATGTTTAAGAACTGGACAGTCATTGCTGAAACACACAAATTAGAAATAAAATAGGTGATGGATTAAAAATGGTAGCACGGAGAGGCAGGAATCTAAAGAATTTAATGGACTTTCATGATAAAAGGAGGTTAAATGATAGAGGGTGTATGAGAAGGTGTGGTATGTGTAATTACTGTAATCAGATTCATTAAGGTCAATTTGTTGAAGTAAAAGGAAGAAAATATGAGCTATATGGTAAACACAATTGTAGCTCGAAGTGGGTGGTTTATGTGGCTATGTGCAATGTTTGTACAGTGTATTATATAGGGAAGACTACTAGAACCTTAAAAGAAATGATCTATGAACATATGTATGCGATTAGAAAAGGTGTGCTTACTAATGCACTGGCTAAGCATGCGCACGAGTACAATAACCACCTGTTTAGATTTTCGGTTAGTCAGCAAATTAATGAACACGATAGGGGTGGCCCTTGGGCTTTACAGCTTAAAAAGGCTGAACTAATTTGGTAATTGAGTTTATATTCATATGCCTAGCCAGGATTGAATGATTATTGCAAAATCAATAGTGTTCTTAAATTGAAGGCATTAAATAGATAAATGAAGGTTTATATTTGTTATATTCCTATTTTCAGTTCAGTCGAACTTGATTGATGTCAAGTTGCTGGGTATAGTTGAATTTGAGTTTTAGTTGAATCTTTGCTTAGCTTAATGGCTATATAAAATCCAATTCAATCTTAATTAATTCTACATCGAGTTTCAATTATGATTTATGGTGGGTTGTTTAATACATATGAATATTTATTGTGTTTAAGAAATAAGATGTATTGTTTTATTAATAATTGTGTTGTAATTAATTAAATATAAATTGTAATTTTTGGTGTTGCTTTAGACTGCAAAAATGTTTTATGTAGTATCATGTCATTTCCTGTTCTCAAAGGAAGGGATATTTTGTTTTAAAAGTATAAAAAGGATGTAATTCTTTGTATTGATTGTCTGATGAAGTTTACTATTTTAAGTAAATGAAAAACGCTGAACAGTGAAGTGAATAAATATGGCTTTTTTATTAATTTTGGCCACTACGTATTTTTAAAATATCACAAATGTAATAGTTACTGTGACTTATAAAATTCAGTTTAAAATCTAGAACCTAAAGAATGCTACCACTATACAAACAGTGTGTGCTGAACAGTTTGCCATTTACACTTCTTTCATTAACCCTATGGTTCCAAAGATATGAACATTTATTTGAAATGTAAGGACATAATTTGATTCTGTCAAAATGCTTAGGCCCTGCCCATTGGAAGTTACAGTGCACATTTCCTGAGCTCTGTTGGAGTGAATGAGTTAATAGTAGGAACCTTAAGTGATATATTTTGGTTATATGTGGTAAGTGAGTGTATTGAGTCTATGAAAAAATAATTAAATTGAGTTGCTATGTTATCCCTTAAGGAGAATGTGGTAGGGGAAGGGGGGGTGTTATTACCAGGTTGAAGGAGCTTGCCAATGGTGAACCAGAATTATTTGGGGTTCTTTTGGTACTTTTGTTGTGCAGTGATATATGTCTCTTTTCTGCTTTTGAGATTTAGCTTTATTTCTAAGCTGTTTGTATTGAGTTAAGGTATCCTGGCTTCTGTCAGTTAGCCAGTGTACCCATGCCTTATCCCTTTGTTTTAAAAGATCTTTTGTATTATGTGGTATCCATGGTGAATGGTGCACTCTGATTCTAGCAGTTCTACAAGGGGGTAAACTGTCTAGGATTTGTAG
The DNA here is from genome assembly GCF_019279795.1 of Protopterus annectens. Lineage (NCBI taxonomy): Eukaryota > Metazoa > Chordata > Ceratodontiformes > Protopteridae > Protopterus > Protopterus annectens. The sequence continues at coordinate 713,897,078 of NC_056730.1, read as the reverse complement.
GAAGGTAGTATTAAAGTGTTGAACTGCAACGGGTCTATATCAGAACACCGAAAGTTCACATTTTCGAATGTTCTTACATTGACCCCTAATCAGCGAACGCTGACAACATCGAACATTCAGAACAGCAAATTTTTTCCTAGGGAAAAAAATTAGCTGTTCCAAAACACATACACACAGCACAAGCACACCAAACAAGCAACAATTCACACACACACACACACCCAAAATCTTACAGCTAACCCTACACTAAACTGTACAAATACCAC